>NC_053157.1:98766500-98856500 GCF_016835505.1 Polypterus senegalus | reverse complement strand
CAGGATATTTTGCCTGTAGTGTTTGCGGATTTTATTTTCACCAAACAACAAATCTTTTAATTCTCGCTGATACGCCTCTTCAATGGGAGGCATCAATACTTTTCCCTGATAGCAACATGAATTAGATGATCTACAAGTCTCGGACTTAAACTTTAAAGCCTTACAATATCTACATACTTCTGATATATCACCCATGTCCATATATTCGATCTCTTTTTGTTGTTCCATTATTTCACTGAGTAATAATTTCTGTTTGTTTGTGTTAATGTGATCTTTACTCTCTTTTATTTAATACTTTTGAATATTACTACTTATTGTTTAACTTGAACTGCATGTGTATCGAGCCAAGTTTTTTTTTTTTTTTTTTGAGCCTGTCGAATTCCACTTCTTTAATAATCTCTAACCTGCTCTGCATGTGTATCCAGAGGCGTAGCTAGGGTTTTCAGCGCCAAAATGCCAAAATGCAATGGGGAAGGGAAAGAAAATTTTTAAAAATGTATTTAAAATAACTGTATTTTAAGAAAATAATTTCTTCTAAGTCTCCAAAATGATAACGCCGCCTTGTGTTCTTTAAAATCTAAATCCATCATTAGTTTTTGTAAGAAAAAATTCATTTTCCGCATTTAAAAATGATTTTAAAGAAAGTATATAGCAAATTATAAAGCAAAATAATTATATATTTATAAAAACTACATTACTTACAATTTATTCATATGAAAATATGATGGGGGAAACGTCTAGACTTTTGCAGCCATCTACTAGAATACTTCACCGCAGCCTAATCAATTTTCTATCAAACACATAAACACAAATAACTTGGCACACAGAAATGACGTTTGCAACAACTTAGACAATGATACACTTAATGCCTCATGTCAGTCGTGCGACCTGTTTAATAATGTCAAAAAAATGTTTCTGGGTGGGAGTCAAGCATGTTAGAGTAGTGGAGAGGATAAATGTCTGTTGGGTATATAGAACTAATACGTGCTTCGAAATCAGAAAGAGACAAAAAACATAGGAAAAAGATATAATACTGATGGAGTGATGGACTGAGTATGCAAATGTTTTTTATTTACTTTTTAGTGCATTAAAGAATGGAAAACATTTCATTCTAAAATTTCGTAACATCAATTAGGCGCCCTCTGGATGCTACACCCGGGGACAGATGTCCCCCCTTGCCCCCGCAGCTACGCCACTGTGTGTATCGCACCAACATTTTTGAACGTCTTTATGAAGTCTTTAACATCTGACCACGATTGGACATTCGCGGAAAGACAGATGTCCCGCAAGAACAACCAATTTAAAACAAGTTCACGCACGTCTAAACTCTCAGTTGTTGGAATGCTTTTGGCAGACACACTTCACATCAACAACTAAGCTAAGAAGAAAGAGCAGCATGTCGAAAAGAGAACCAAATGCATTGGAGAGAAAAGAAGGCAAAAAAAGAATGCAAAATAGAACAATAATAATCTATGTGCAAATTGCACACACGTGTCTACTTGTGTATGTGTGTGGGTGTGTGTGTGCATGTGTGTGTCTGTGTGTTCTCACGCATACATGCATGTGTGTTCTTTTTTGAATTCTTTTTTGCCTTCTTTTCTCTCCAGCGCATTTGGGTCTCTTTTCGAAACGCTGCTCTTTCTTCTTCGCTTAGTCGTTGACGTGTCATCTAGAACATATACATTTTTTAAGAGCACATGAAGTGTGTGCCAAAAGCATTCTAACAACTGAGTGGTTAAATGTCTGTCATCTTGTTTTAAATTGGTTGTTCTCACGGGACATCAAAGTCTCTTTCCGAGAAGGTCACATCTTGACCCAAGATTTTTTTATATAATAGAGAGAACAGTCAAGGAGGTGAAGTGCATCAGAAATTGTAAAGGGGAATTAAAAGATACAATGAAATAGCAGATGCTCTAAACTTGCATTTTTCTGAAGTCTTCACAAGTGAGGAGAAGGGGGCTACTAATGAGGTACTGAAGGATTTGGAAATTGTAGAGGAAGAAGTACTGCTCAGATAAAATATGCTGAAATTAAACAAATGACCAGGACCAGATAATATTTACCCTCAAGTTAAGGAGGCTAGCAAATACATATATAAACACTTGACACATATTTTTAAGAAGTCACTGGACACAGGGGAGATTCCGAAGGACTGGAAAATGGCAAATATTATCCCGTTTCATAAAAAGAGTGAACAGGCAGATTCAAGCAACTTATAGGCCAGTAAGCTTAACATGCATCATTGGAAAATTAATGGAAGGAATTATTAAGGATAAGATTGAGCAGCACAAGGCAAGTACAGGAGTTTTTTCAGTTATCATGGGTTCAGAAGAGGGAAGTCATGTTTTACTAACGTGCTGGAATTCCATGAGGTAGCAACAAAAGGATATGATCAAAGTGGAGCATATGATATTATTTATTTTGACTTTCAGAAAGTATTTGATAAGGTACCACATGAGAGGTTGGGCATCAAACTAAAAGAAGTCGGAGTTCAGGGTGATGTTTTCAGATGGACGCAGAATTGGCTCAGACACAGGAAGCAGAGGGTGATGGTGCAACAAGCCTTATCAGAATTTGCTGATGTTAAGAGTGGTGTTTCACTGGAGTCAGTGCTAGGGCCACAGCTATTTTTAATACATATAAATGATTTAGATAGGAATATAAGTAACAAGATGGTTAAGTTTCCAGATAATACCAAGATAGGTGGATTAGCAGATAATTTGGAATCAGTTAAATCACTACAGAAGGATTTGGATAGGATACAGGCAATGGCAGATTTGTGGCAGATGAAATTTAATGTCAGTAAATGTAAAGTACTACACAAAGGAATTAAAAATGTTAGGTTTGAATACACAATGGGAGTTGTGAAAAATCGAGACTACACCTTATGAGAAGGATTTAGGGGTCGTAGTGGACTCTACGTTATCAACCCTCGACAGTGTTCTGAAGCCATTAAGAAGGCAAACAGAATGTTAGGTTATATAGCAAGATTTTTGGAGTCCAAGCCCAAGGAGGTTATGCTCAACCTTTATAATGCACTAGTGAGGCCTCATATGGAGTACTGTGTGCAGTTTTGGTCTCCAGGCTACAGAAAGGACATAGCACCGCTGGAAAAGATCCAGGGAAAAGTGACTAGGCTGATTAGAGGGCTACATTATGAAGACAGATTAAAACAGCTCAGCCTTTTCAGTTTAAGCAAAAGAAGATGAAGAGGTGAAATGATTGAAGTGTTTAAAATTATGAGGGGATTTAGTACAGTGGATTGAGACTGTTATTTTAAAATGAACATGGGGACACAGTTGGAAACATAAGGGTAGATTTCGCGCAAACATTAGGAAGTTTTTCTTTACACAGAGAACCATAGACACTTGGAATGGGCTAACAAGTAGCATGGCAGACAGTAAGAGTTTAGGAACTTCAAAACTAGACTTGATGCATTTTAGAAGAATTAAGTGGATAGGACAGGCATGTTTTGTTGGGATGAATGGCCTGTTCCCATCTAGATTGTTCTAATGTTTACAATAATCTGAGTCAGTGGCAATATGTAAAACCTGTTAATTTTCCAAATTTTAAAGATCAGTGCTCAGACAGAAGTCTCACCTAACTGTTTGTCCCTTATGCTAATGAGCTCTCTCCCTTAACAGCAGAGTCAACTATGGACTTTGCCATACATGCTATTCCCTAAAGCTGAATTTTAATTTAGCTTTCAGGATTTTAGGCAACATGAGACAGATTTTTCTATTTATTTTTATCTGCCTTCTTTTGCTGTGAATATGTACAATGTTCCAGAGGTCTTAAAGCTGGAAGAACTGGAACCCTACAGTAATAAAAATAAGTTTACCAAAATTTCTTTGCTTGATTCCTACAGACTGTATTTGACTCAGGATTTGTTTCCATGGCTTTTCATGGCCTGATGTGCACATGACCTCATTATATGGTAGCACATACAACTGCAATGTGGTCTTCTCAGAAATTAAAATTTGTAAAAACAAGTACAGAGATACATGAACAGATACAGAATCACTGCAATGAATGACAGGCTGGGACATCTTAGGGTGACCAGATTTTGTTTTCAAAGAGAATCAAGCAGAAAGTTATAGTCAAAACTTGACACTCACCGTCAAATAAAAAATAAAAGTCTTTATTAATTCTTATCTTTAAACAAATCAATTTACAGGTCTTAGTTTAAATTTCAACTTTTTAATAATGTTTTTATTTTAACAAATACATGGCTATTTCTCTTCCATTATAGGAGAAAGGCTTGTTTTGTTTATTTCTCTTTCAAAATAGGACTATTACTTGTTTCATCGCAACACAACCATATATATTACTTAGCAACTGCAGTGAGTAGCAGCTGCTGTCTTTCTAACTGATGTTAGTGAAAATGAGTATTATATTAAACTTAAAACCGTTGTGTTCAAAGGCCGCGAATTTAATTTCATTTCTGAAATGTCGTGCCAATGTCGCAGCTTTGAAAGCACAGAAACAGAGAAACGACATCACTCACATAGAAGGCATATGACTTACACTTCGGGTGCAAAATTGGTGACCAGGTCAAAGTATGGGCTCCTCATATATGTTGTGCATCTTGCATTACCAATCTGTAAACTTAACTGAAGGGTGTGCCTCTGCAATAAGACCAGTGCCACACAACGAAAGTCTTCCTCTTCCAAAACGACCAGAGGTGTGGACGCCGGAAGACGAAGACAAGGAGGCAGAGATGAATGAGCTGATACAGATGGAAGCTGCTGAAGATCCACATTTTGAGCCATCAACATCCACTGATCATCTAATTTCTCAGGCAGAGTTCAACAATCTTGTCAGAGATTTGGATTTATTGAAGAGTCAAGCAGATCTGCTTGAATCAAGGTTTCAAGGATGGAACCTGTTGCCTCCAGGTAAAAAAGTTCAGTATTTCGCCCCCATCATAAAGATTTGACAAAATTCTTCAGACAAGTTAACACACTGACCTTTTGCAATTGAAGGCTGTTTTACAGCAAAATGGCAATATCTACCCTTCCATACCTGTTGGACATGCTGTTCATATGAAGGACATGTATGAGAACATGCAGCTGCTGCTGATACACATTCAGTACTTGAGGTACAACTGAAAAATTTGCGCAGATCTGAAGGTGGTTATAATTTTACTCAGTCTGCAACTTGGATACATCAAGTACTGTTGTTTTCTTTGCAAAGCAGAATAGATGAGCAAGTGAATTAGATTACATGATAAAGAACTGGCAACCTCACAAGAAATTGGTTCCATGTCAGAAGAATGTTGCACACGACCCACTGGGTGTTCTGAAGAACATATTTCTTCCACCTTTGCATATCAAACTTGTGCTAATGAAAAAATGCATTAAGGCAATGAGCATGCAAAGTGAAGCCTTTGCATACATGCAACAGATGTTTTCATGTATCAGTGACGCCAAGGTCAAATAAAGTGTTTATGATGGTTCATAAAACCAAGAGATGATGATGGACAGTTACTTTGACTGCCTTCAGAAGGTTGCTGAACACGTCACATGGACCACCTTCAAGAATGTCATCCCTAACTTTCTCAGCAAATTCAAGGCACCAAACTACATTAAACAGGCTGAAAGTCTGCTCTAGTCATACAAGTCGATAAACCTTAACATGTCACTGAAGACACATTTTCTTCATTCTCACTTGGACTTCTTCCTGGCCAATCTCAGCGCTATCAGTGACGAACAGTGTGAAAAGTTTCACCAAGACATTGCCAACATGGAGAAATGCTACCAAGGAAAGTGGACTCCATCTATACTGGGAGAATATTGCTGGATACTGATACACGAAGCATCAGACAGTGACTACAAATGAAAATCTGTGGCAAAACATTTCTAGTTTTACCTTGTGTCACTTATGTTGAAAAATCACAGCGTAGGTCTGTTCTGCTGGAGACGCTACAATGTTAAATGCACAGATGTAGTTTTCTAGAAAACCCTATGTGATACAGAAATTACAACTCCGTATTTGAGTTCAGCATGTAAAAATCTATTGGTTTCACCAAAAAATGTACAGGAAACAAAATTTTCCAGAAAATTACGAAAATATTCATAAATTGGTGCTGAATAGCTATGTTGAGCCTGCCCAGTCCTGCTATCAACCAAGTCAAACTTGCCATGTGTGCTTTTCAGTTTAAAAAAACACATTAGTTATGCTCCATGCTGGTTCAAAATATTTACATGCCGTATATGGATTGGACAAACAATGAACGTCTACTGTTTGTTTATATAGTCTGAGTAACAATCAAGACAAATCCTGGACAATTTTAGGGATTTTATAAATCTCAAAAAGAAAACATGCAGGAAAAAGAGGACAACTGAGTCATCCCATTTTTATTCATTTTTTGAAAATTATAGGAACAGGTCTGATTGTGCTGCAAAAAAGAAAAAAAAAACAGACATAAATTTACTTACATCGGTATGATTTTAACATTTTTTTCCCCTCAACTTATAGATTCTGCTGTTTCATAAATGTTATGTACCCAATTAAAGCTCCTTTTAGATGGGTAAACAGCAGTGCAGTCAGCAGTGAAAGGGAATATTTTATGAGAGTGGGAAATAGTAGGCAGGAGCAAACAGAAACAGCAAAGAAGTTTGTTAAGTAAGGAATAGGATGAAAACTTTGTGGGGAGCGGGATCAAAAAATCAGAACCATGCAGACCTCTAGTAAAAACATTTACAAAAATACCCATGTCAAGCTGGTGCCAGAGACTTTTAAATGCATAAAATCTTCAGTTTTCTGCAAACCCCTCCATAATTCTCCTACATCTGTACTGCTTATTTGAAAGCATCCAACAGGTATGTAACTAATTTATTCATTAAACACATAAAATAATGAAAATCACCTTATGGAACTGTGGAAGTTTGAGAGTACTTGAGGATGAGTACAGCTGAAAATAAACAAATATACAGTGGTCTATCAGTTTAATTTGCGAAGCTGGGACCACCGGGAGAAAGTTTGCCCTTTTCACAAGCCCTGGGGGAAGGTTCAGATGATCTGCCCTTCAAGTCTATTCTGTTGGGGTCACCTTGTTCGTCCCTTTTTTTAACCAGAAGCTAGGGATAGAACAGTTAACAGTCTTTACAATAAATCACAATCATTACATCACTTCATATTTTAAATTATCACTATAACCACTGTCATTTGATGTGCTTTTATAAAACATGGATTGTGTTAAAACATTGTCAAGTGTTCACTAGACTAGAAAGCTTTGGGCATCTAGCGCTTTAATATAACTATGGTGAAAGGCAGCAACAGTGGTTCAGAAGATGACTACCTTATCTGCAGGTCATGCAGAAAGAAAGTTATCACCTTCAAGGCAATCACTCACTACTATATACCAAATTCAAGGTAAGGTAATGTTTAATTCAACACTGTTTAACTTGCTATTGTTTAACCTGGGTAGTAGTGTGAAGATGTGGGGATGCTTTGCTGCCTCTGAGACTGAAAGACTTGCCAGTACTGAAAGAACAATGAATTCTGCAGTTTACCAGAATATTTTTAATATTCTTCAATTTAAAGTTCTTTCTTCACAATCATGGTATATATTATTTTTCCACATTACATTGTTATCCAAAGTAAAGCATGCTGTATTTTATAAATTAAAAAATACCTAGCCAGTGTCACATTATAAAGAAAAGCCCAAAAATTACAGAATACTTCCATTGTGAAGTAGAAAAGATTTCAACTAAAAAAATATGCCTTTAGCATTTCTAAGGCATGCCAGTGGCAACAACAATAAACTGCAATTACTTTATGCAGCAAGGACAATTATCCAAAAAACAAATACAAGTCTACAATAAAATAACTCAAAAGAAACAAAATTAAATTTTTGGAGTGGCCTAGTCAAAGTTCTGACTTAAGCCTAAAAGACATGCCATGGCAAACCTAAAACAAGGAGTTTACACTCACAAACCCATAACAGCAGTTTGTCAAAAGAACAGTCTGCTAAAATTCCTCAACATGGTTGTAAAAGAGTGATATGAAATTATACAGGTTTTGCAACCAAACAATATCAGCAATTATTTTTTCACAGACGTGACAGGGTGTGTTGGATTACAGCTAATGTACATAAAAAGCTGAGATGTTTTCTCAGACTTCATTTACTAAAGTTAGTTTTTTTTTTAATCAAAATTCTGGTCCATTTTCTATTTTTTGCATTACACAATAGCCACTCTTCAAAAATCTAAAGTTGTTCAGTTGTTTAACAACTTACGTTAATATACTATAGTATAGGTACTACTCACGTCATACAAAAACTTGTAATAACGTTTTGGTACATTCCATGTCCATCACAGATCATTTTTCTCAGTTTGCAGCTCCATCTGCCACAATGTACCTAATTCTTACATGAACAGACTCACAATGTTTAACAGCAGCTTTCTGAAAAGAGAACAACATTTCAGTCTGCTCAAATGAATCTTATCAAAATTAACAGAAATTAAATGTTAAGCAGAATTAAGTTAGTAAAATGTCTCATAATATACCAGATGATAAGCACAGCAGCTCCTTCTCTAATAAAGTGTATTGGCTACAAAGGAATACAGTTTAGACAAGCATTAAAGTATCACAAACATGGCATTAGTAATGACTGTAGAATAAGAACAACAAACATATTAACTAAAACTTGTCTAAAAGCAGAGGTGTGCAATATTAGTGGAATGAATGGATAACTGTTTTGAATACAGAAATCACAAATAAGGTATTCTATATGTATATTGCATCATGGGAAGTTCGGGAGAAAATATGGCAGCAAACAGAGAGGTCAGGTCGGGGAATATTTTTACAAAGAGGACAACACTGTTGCTGTGGAAAAAATCTGAAATGCTAAATAATTCACTGTTGGATCAAATTAGAATGAAGCATCCTAAAAAACTCATTCAACCCAATCACAGAAGACAAGTACATTTTATTAAATGCTTTCACTATCCCCACTCAAAAATGTAATTTAGTCCAAGTAGCAAAAATACCAGAACTATATCTTCAACTTAGCCATATCATAAGCCACACACTTCCAGGTGATCTTAGACACCATGTTTCCCGAAAATAAGCCCTAGACAAGATCGTCAGCTGAAAAGTAAGGCGCCTAAGGCCAGGTTTATACTTCACTCAGTGCGACGAGTGTGCCCAAACATCCATTCAATTCCGAGGACACCTTGCCACAATATCTCTGAAAAGGATGTTTAATGATTATATCCTATAATTCAGGGATGCGCCCATTCCAGCAGCATCGGCACAAGACAGAAACAAAGTCTCTGAACGGGGCATCAGCTCATTGCAATGTTAGCACAAGCACACACATACACTGGCGTCATTGTAGATTCACCAAATCCCCAAACCTTCATGTTTTTGGATGGAAAACTGTGCACACTGTGGAAACCCACCAGGAAAACAAACATGCAAACACCAGGCAGGGATCACAAGGGACAGGACTCCCTGCGAGACAGCAGCGATACCGCTCTATCACCATGCCTCCCCATATGTGAAACTATTAGCAGTATTCATTATTTAAACAAATTTAAGGATTTATCTGTAAAATGTAACATACATATTTTAATGCATTTCATAATGAAAGTGATAAAGTATAAATCTAAGAATTCTAAATGTGCAAAGAGCTGGAATATTAGAATTTAATGTGTTCTGTGTGGCAATGCTGCTTGACGTTGCTGTCAGGTCAGGATGAAGCCCCAGAAGCGCGTAGAGATTTACAAATGTGTCGGTTTTAAGATGATATTTTATGACGATCTACTTTAATGACAACATAAACTATGAGATTAAAGAGGACACTTCGAGTTTAAAGCTGAAATTTCCACTTTAATCTATATAATAAAAGCCCAGCACGGTGTCCATGTCCGCGTTCCTTTTGGCTGTATAGCCGCCCCGTAGAAAAGCCCCAGTCCATCCCCTCTCAGAATTCCTGCTTACCCCCTCCGTTCTTTCCCCTTTGCTTTTATTTTTCCTGTTCCCGAAAATCTTTTCAAAACAAAAGTAAAGAAATAGACAGAGCGTCACATTTAAGTCTTCTCCCCTCTGCCTATTAAATAATCAATAAAATGAAATAAAAAAATCACGAAAGAAACAGAAACCACAACCTACCCCCCTTACAGCATCCACCGCACTTCTGGCGTTAAAGACAAACACGTGGTGTATGTAGGTTTTGAGGTGTGACGCTAATTAACGCCCATACTACAACAGATTATATTGTTCATATACTATTAACTATTTACAGGGATCAACTCTTTTGGGGAAGTTCATAACAAAAAAAAAATAATTCAATTACAAATAACATGTGCACTTGAGTATTTCGAGCCCCGCGTCTGAGTTCCCCTGGTCACCAATTCGTGTGTTTCACTATGCCCACTATGCATTTCCGTCTTCAGCTACCCATGTGCACTTGTACGGAGGAGACCTTACGGAACAATGCCGAAACGAAATGCAACTAAACCTGCTACAAGAGAGGACACATTACAGCGTGATCACGAAGCAAAGCGGCAAAGGCGTGACAGTCGCTCGCAAGAAACGGACACACAGATTAGCTCAACGACGCATCTCTGCCGCACAAACGAAAGGCAACTGAAACCCCTACAGAGAGAGAAGACAGATTACGCAGTGATCACGAAAGAAAGAGGCAAAAGTGTGCCAATGAGACACCCGACGAGAGGTCCTTACGATTGAGTCCTTCAACTGTTGTCATCCAACAGTAGCGTAGCGCGCGCCAAGTTGCTAGTCACAAAATAAACATTTTCATTCTGTCCTTATTTTCTTTTTCTCTGCGGCTCAAATACACCGCCATGCATTCTGATGGTATTGTAAAAGTGCAAAACAAAAAAAAAAAAAAAAAGACTTTTAAAATGTATCGTGTCATTACTGTGGGGAATATGTGACACTTGAATATCAAAGCACCTCAAATGCATTTGTATGTCAGCATTTTGCTTCACCACATCAAACCATTCATCAAACATTGAAGCATGCACATCCATCAATCCTGGAGGATCCTAAAGGTGTACCAAGAAATTCAGGCTGAAACTCAGGGTTTGAATGTGGACAGGTATGATGATATTCCAAAAGAAGATGACATGACTGTATTTGGATAAATGTATATTGTTGTACATGAATAAATATAAGATATCCCCTGAAAATAAGCAATAGTGCATCTTTTGGAGCAAAAATTAATATAAGACCCTGTCTTATTTTAAGGGAAACACGGTAGCAATCCCATAGAAACAGCTAACAATTGGACACAAAATGGTGGTCGAACATTAAATAATTTCAACTATTCTAAAATTAAAAAAATGATAGTAGAAAAACATTCTACATCTTAAAAGCCCCATTCTGGATAAGAAAAAATATCATTCAAGTAACAGATATTAATGAAAATTAAAAAAAAAATCATTGTAATAACATGTGCTTAACAAAGAAACTGAACACTAAGTGGCTCCATAATGATGTCGTTGACAAGATGATAAAAAATAATAATGACACTGGTAAATACTAGTTTAAAACAAAAAAAATATTAATTCTTGAACTCTCAAAAAGAAACTCAGAGTTAAGATTGCATGCCTACAAGACAAATCTAAACCACATACTTTAGAGACACCAGTCAACAGTTGGGTTTCTAGGCTGAATTTCACTAGTCCAATTAAAAAGTATTAAAAAAAAATTGATTGTAAAAACTCAAACACAAGTGAGATTCGCGTAAGGGTCCCATCACGCATTAGTTCTACACTATGTCGTGATGTAGCCACTCACCAACATCTCTAGACATAAACCACACATTACCTACATGTCATAGAGTAGTCTTCCAGCAGAGGCAGTTCTCTCAGCATTGCGTTCAATGATGTACATTTCATACTGTAAAGTAAAAAAAAAAAAGAAAGCATCATTACAAGCAAATGTCTAGCTGAAGCTACACTTGGCTCACCACACTTGTACAATATATTTATGCACTAAATATCATTTCACTTGACTTGAGTGGTCATTATACACAGTACAGTATTTATTATAAATGTTTTGGATGTTAATATGAATGCACTACTACTCATTCATATAATCAGTTTCATTATAAGGCCTATTACTAGAATGAAACAAGCACTATGCCTCAAAATTCAAACAGCAGAAAATATTTTAACGTCTAGGGTTTAATGTAAAACATAAGGCATGGAAACAGTAAATCAGTGTTTACAGACAAAGTAGGCATGAATTGATAATAAAATAAAGAAAAATGATACTTTGGTGAAAATACTTATCAAACACAGGCCAGAAGACTGTGCTTTGCTGTGTACACCGAGGACAGGACATACATATACATCCCAGTTCAGAGTGGGAATATCAAAGATACTGGTTGTGGAGAATGTTTCCCCATCTCTCTCACTTACTTACTCACACACACAAATACACACATACAGGATAAGCATCCCTAATCTGAAATTCAAAAATCCGAAATGGTCCAAATTCAAAACTTTTTGAGCACCAACATGATGCCACAAGTGGAAAATACACCTGGCTTCTGTTTTATAAAACTTTATAAAACTGCAAGCAAGCACACAGAGGTAAGCGCTAACACTGGTAGGCTAGTCTTAGTGCAGCTTGGGCTAGTTCTGGGCGGTATACCGGTTCATACCGAAAACCATTTTTATTTTTATTATGATATGGATTTTTCTTATACCGCAACACTGGTTTAAATTGCCTAAACGACGTTCAGAACGTGGAGCAGCGGGAAACTGCTCAAGTGGGGGCCTTTTTCACTGCTACACCACCAAATAGTGGGCGGTAGCATAGGTATGCCATGCGGTGAAAATTGACAGAGAGCATTCTGAAACTGAACTAAAAGTAAAGTTGAACATGATGAACAGAAGAACTTTTGCTGAAAAAAAGGAGTCACGTCCGTCGCCTGGAGATAACTTTAGTTTTAAAAGGTCAGATGTGTAAATACTGTTTCTATACTACTAGATAATACTGCAAGCCAAGTTGTACTTATTTTAATTTTTTTCAATACAGTGTAATGTACCTGGGTACTGTGTAATAGTGTGACAACATGTTGAATTTATTCTCATAATTTGTCATTAAAGTAGACCATTGTAAACTAAACTTCATCGTAAAATGAATATTTAATTTACTAGATTTTCTCAAACCCCATCATAAGTTATATAGCACATTAAATGCTTTCTGTTAAGTGATTCTTAAACTGACTTGCACTAAGAGGAGGCGCCGGCAGCGATCGAACAGAATACATTCACTTCATGATCTTCCTGCTCTCTGAAATACTTAATATAATTTTCATGGTGAAATGCATTAAAGCATGCATTAATCATATGGGGGCACGGCGGCGTGCCTGCCTTGCATTTGCATGTTTTTCTGGTGGGTTTACTCGGCGTGCTTCAGTTTCCTTTCAAAGTCATGTAGGATGAGGGGTTTTGTTGTGCTATATTGACCCTGCTAGTGTATGTTTTGCTTGTATTCATCCTGCGATGTGCTGGCGACTCATTCTGAGATGGGCGCAACTCTGAATGGATGGGATAATTAAACATGCATAATGAAGATATTTTTAAAGTTCTGAACATTCCGTGGGCTAAGTTTATAACTAGTTTTAATTTCACAAAGACGTTTATCGTGTGGTGATTGGTTATGTGGTGAAAGAAAAAGGAAGGAAGGAAAAAGGAACTGGGGTTTTGGTACGTCAGATAGAGACAGCATGCATGCAATAAAGATAGCCCGCTCAGAAGAACATGCATTGAATTCTGTGTTTGTGTCTCCGACCTGCAGATCAGAAACCCAACATTTTCACAATATTTAAGTTAAACCTGTGCGATAGCTATTCATACATCCAGTTTTTTGGAGCCTCATCAGACCTGCCATAAAGTTCTCTACACTGAACATACACCTGAGGACCCCTTACTGCGAGGGAGCAGCACTACTGCCTCACTACCGTGCATGTGTAATACCTGCTTTAATGCATTTCATCATGAAAATGATATCAAATATTTATCTTAGCATTCTAAATTTTCAGAAAGCAGGAATATCATGAAGTGAATGGATTCTGTATGGTGATTGCTGTCTTCTCTTAGTGCGGAGGAAGTCAGTTTAAGAAGCGTAGTGATTAACCACTGGGTTGGGGAATGCAACACAAAGCATTTAATGTGCTGCATTAATTTATGACGGGGTAAATTAAGTGATTGATTAAACCTTGATTTTAGGAAAAAGTTTAGTTTACGACATTCTACTTTAATTATGAAGTAAACTATGAAAATAAAGTGGAAATGTCGACTTTAATCTCAACATAAACAGCGAGAATAAAGTGGAAATGTTGACTTTGTTCTCGACATATAGTTTGTTTTTTTCTTCCCAGTATAGCTTAGCTTGAAGCAAGGTCCATATTAATGCAGTTTGCCTAAATGATGGTTCAGTTGGTAAAGATGTCATCACCAAGTTGCACTTGTTTTATTTTATTTTAATTTGGTGAACACTGTGTAATGCACCTGGGCTTAAAGTCTTGAAGTAATAGTGCAACTATCCGTAATAATACTATTATTTATTTTATTGTTATTATTTATTAGTTTAAATATTACGCAGTTTAATGATAATAAAGTTGTTTAAAAAGTCACTTTAACGTGTCAGTGGACAGAGATTGTTAACATTAACAGAAAGTGTAGTTGGTTTAAAAAAAATATTTACTATTTATTCCTTTTCTAAGACATATTCGGTGCAATACAATTTTTGACAAGCACTTCTGGATATTTTACTAAGTCTAAATGCCTCTTTGTATGGTTGAAAATATGTTGTCAAAATTATAGTTTGCTTTTGCAAAATTTGTTCAATAAAAAGGTTCTATATTTTGACTGCATCTGTCATACAATGTGAAACCTTCTCCATTAGTGCCTCCCCCTTGAAAACTATCACTTTATGGGGCAATGCAAAACTGTATTAATACTTGTGTGCACATTAAAATGTTTTTTTTTTGTACAATGTACAATACTCTTGACAGTGGAATAGTTTATACTCAGCCAGTAATTGCAGTGGAAAATGTGGTTAACGTCCACTCATGCATGGGGAAAAAAAATACCGTTGAATACCGTGAAACCGGGATAATTCAGAAAAATACCGTGATATAGAATTTTGGTCATACCGCCCACCCCTATCAGCAGCTCCTGTGGAAGATTTAACTTCCTCAGCTGGTGAAGTAAGTGCATTCGCTGATACGCCCTTTTCTATGATGGATCCTACATTGGTCTCCCATTTCAAGTCCCAGGAGATTATAGATCCCAGAAATGTTAAGGTTTCCACAACTTTCACAGCAATATTAAATATGGAGAGGGGGATAATACTGTGGAAACTCTCCTAAAATCCACTGTCATCTCCAGAGCTTTGAAAGTGTTTAGGTCCAGACTGTTATGAATACATCAAAGGGCCATCAGCTCAATCTCTTGTCTTTATGAAGACTCCTTCACTATTCCTTATGAGCCCAATGATTGTTGTGTCATCTGCATATTGGATAAGTTTGACAAAGGGGTTCTTAGTAGTGCAGATATTAGTGTAGAAGGACAATAGCAGTTGGGAGACCACACATCCCTGGACGATGCCTATGTTAATCGTATGATAGATAGATATGAATTTCCTATTGGTCAGGAAATTGTGATTATTGTGTTGAATGCAAAACTGAAGTCCACAAACAGAATACTTGCATAGGTCCCTGGGTTGTCAAGATGTTGCAGGATGTAGTGCAGACCCATCCTAACTGCATCAACCACTGACCATTCCTCTCAGTAAACAAACTGAAGGGGGTCCAGCAAGGGAGTTGTGAAGCCCTTCAAGTGAGTCTCTCAAAGGTCTTCATGAACACAGATGTCCGAGCAACAGGCCTGTAGTCATTCAGTCCCGTTATACTGGATTTTTTGGGGACTGTTATGATTGAAGCTTGTTTGGAGCATAAGAGAACTTCACACAACACTAATGATTTGTTGAAAATCCGAGTACAGATAGGGGCCTGTTGGTCAGCACTGATTTGTAAGCAGGAGGGTGATACCCCATCCAAACCTGTTGCTTTCTTTGCACGTAGTCCTTTGAAAAGCTGCAACACATCCTCTTCAGAGATATTTAGTTCAGGTTTAGGTATAATGAGGGTGTCATAAGTCTGTACACTGAAAGGGTTGGAGAAAATTTTAATTGTATTCTGGGACTTATCAAACCTGCAGTAAAAGGCATTCAATTAGTCAGCCAGTTGGTGATTTACTGCAATATGTGGGGATGGTTTCCTGTAATCTGTAATATTTTGTAGTCCTTTCCAAATTGATACAGGGTCATTGTCTAAAAACTTATTTTTCAGCTTTTCAGCATAACTCTTTTTAGTCAATTTGATTTCTTATCAGTGTGTTCTATCCCCACTTCTACATGCAGCTTACTTAGCTTGACGAAGTTGCTTGAATTTTGCAGTAAACCGTTGGTTTTCTTTGTAGTTCGTACTATTACTATTGAACTACTTTATTGTTTTCCTAAGGTAGCAATCTAGCTCTGTGATGAGGATTACTTGTGTTCTGTTATGTGTATTGTATTTACGCTCAACCTAACTGAAAAAGTGTGTCTCTCTGATTTGCATTTCCCAAGATTTCTTCAATTTTTGTTCCCCATAAAAGCTCTTTTTTGGGTATTTTTTCTTGTCTTCATAGGAAGTCACTGATATAGGTCTGTCAAAAACCAGGGCCAGTTAAAGCCCATTGCAGCACTCCTTGTGTGATTTTGGGCTAGACAAAAACTAAATTGTTTTTGTTGTTTTTACACAATTATGCTAAACTTTTCATTCCACAAATCCCTGCAACATTGCCGTTACATTTTAAAAGCTCGGGAAGATTCAAGAATGGAGGACATAAATTGAGGCTTACTTCAGATAAGGGGGGATCATGGAGATAGTATAGTGGAAGATGGTCAAAACAATGAAAGATTGAACATGACTGCATAAACAGCACAACAGCAGCTGTGGCTAGTTTCAGTAAAACTGTTACTTTATGAGGCATTTTCTGTTGGCATAACAGCAGGAAGGTGATTCATCTGAAAGTACAGCTGTCGATCAACCCACCCTTCCATCAAACCCCCTTTATCCTGAGCAGAGTCACAGGGAAGCTGAAGCCAATCCCAGCAAGCATAGTTTACAAAGCAAAAATAATCCGTGGAGCATTCATTGGTACACAAACGTGCCTGTTGTCAGGCTTTACTCTCATTTGGGGTGTGTGTATGTGTGTGTGAGAGTGTGTGTGTCTTGGTCTTTCCATCTTATTGTCTCTTACATTATTATTCATGATGCTGCAAAGTGGCAGCTTAGGGCATATCATACATTATTATGTTTTCCTTCATTTTCTTCATCTTCTACTTTGATTTATTGTTGTTATTATTATTATTACTTACATATACATCATCTACCTTGTGAGGAGGCCTCAGCATTAATACCGGAAAACTACAAAACATCATAATAAGTGACAATTTACAGCAACGGATTCCGTAAAATTGTGACATCATTCTCATGTTTGAAATTCTGCTCCTTACTGGGACTGGGACACTTCATAAATGCTTCTAATGTTGCAACCTAAAGTAGGACAAATTCTTACCCTAGTGGGACTTTTAGTATGATTTCCTCAGAGTAATTCTGAGATGCTTGATACATATGGGCTTTGATCTGTCAGAGAATGAATTGGTCACCTCTTTGGGGCTTCCTGTGTGAAATCAAACAAGTTTAACAAGCCATTATTTCAGAAATAATGTAAAACAGCTTTCATTTTGCTATTTTCTAGGTTTTTTACATAAGTTATGCTTTATTACTTATACAGTGGTACCTTGAGATACGAGTTTAATTCATTCCTTGACTGAGCTCGTAAGTCAAAATGCTCGTATCTCAGATCAATTTTCCCCACTGAAATTAACTGAAATGAGATTAATTCGTGCCCCCAAAAAACCACCCCAATTTTTTTGTTAAATGTTTTCAACATAAGAAAAATGTATTTATAATGAATAAATATTGTATACAAACAAAATAAAACCTAATATATAAAACAGAATCTAAAGAAATAAACAGATGTTGGCAGAGTCAATTAGCGTATTGTAATTTTTCTTCTTTCACTTCACTTTTGCTTAACTTAATTTTCTTCTTCACTAGTTTTTTTTCTTTTTTGCCACACTTTCGTCACTTTCATTTGTAGGGCTTTTCAATAGAAACCTGTCCAAGGAGCTTTGTTTCTTCCTCCCCTTTAGAATGTTTCTGAAAAGTGTCATTAAATAGCGCCGCTGAACGGCCAGCTGCAACTTTTTCAGGGTATTTCTTTCCAATTAAGTCCGAAACTTTTTCCCACATTGCCAACACTTCTTTTATCGCACTTCATAAGATAACCTCCTGCGCCTCTGGCTCCTTTGCAATACCAATCTCCTGCAGAACCTGTTGTATGTTGTGTATGCTGTATGTTGCTGCGTCTGTAGTTCCATCAACTCCTCCATTGTCAGTTCCTCGGAAAGTGCAGCGACAAGCTCTTTGATGGCTTGTATTTCGAATTTTGGCTTGTAACTAAAGGCAAAAAATCGACCTAGTGACAGCTCGTATCTCAAAAAACTCGTACGTTGGGGCACTCGTATCTCAAGGTACCACTGTATCTGTGTATAAATCTGTAACCTTACTTGCATTCAATTACTCCTGTTAGACTGCATCCCTTTCACCAATGTACCACTCAAATGTATGACATATGTTGACTTTCACTAAGATCATCACAATTTAAGAAGTACTCTTATAAACATTCATTTGACTTCAAAAACCAAAAGAACTACACAAATACAGTGTTTGCAGATTCACAGTAAACCTTGAATTATGCTGCTTTGGCAGTCTTGCTGTGTCTCTGTGATTAGGCATTTTCAGTACTCATGTGTTATAACCCCGCCTCAGTCAAGAGAAAAACTTACTTTTGAAACATTACTGTAAGAGCCATTTTCCTAGTTCTATAAGATTCATGAATATTTTACTAGATGACAATGCATAATCTATTAGAGGTTTCTATAACCCTCGTGAATAGAATTGTGTTGGTATTTTCCTGTCATTTTCTACAGCTCTGAGTGAACAATGTTCTCCAGTTAGTGTCTAGCTTTGCCTTGTGTAAGGTATAGAGGCATACGGTTTTTAACTGTGTCCGTGCTCGTGTTCATGCTTGCGTATGCGACCGTGCCTGGGCACATGCCTATGTTCCAACTGGCCTACGGGCCTTTTGAGTGTGAAGTAACTCGTAAAATTGTACTTTTATTTAAGTGTTGAACCAAATGCTTAAGGCATACAGAAGAAGAAACTAAGAACCTTTAAGTATAAAAAGAAATAAAGAACGTTTAAGAATAGAAATAACTAAGGTTTCTCAAGAAAAACTAAGTTTATAGAAGATATATTTTTTCTTTTTTTTGCCTTTATTCTACGTGTGTAACTATTTTTCCTTTTATTCTGGTGTGGATTATTTGCCTTTAATTGTCACAAAATTTTAAAATGATCTTTTGGACTGTGAGATTTCTTTGACACGCGTTTCACCAATGCCTGACTTCGCCTTATGCATCGGCAGCTACAATTACTTCTGTTATAAAGTTCCTAATGTCATTGAGTATAACATCAAAAGGGTCATCACCATTGAGCTTAGGTCTCCACAGTGAATGGAGAAGCACTATCTGGGTTGAGTGGCAGAGTTATAACACACGAGTACCAGAATTTTTGAAGCACTGAAACACTAAATATATTTTATTTTAGTCTTAACAGCTCATTTCATTACTGGAAAGATAAGCCAAATAGTGATTTGATTTTTTATTTGCTGCAGCTGTTGTTTTAACACAGCCAATAGACAGCTGCCTCTATCCCACGGTAAGTGTGAATCTGGACGGGTGCAAGGTTTACCCAGCAACCACAAACTGTGTACAGTATATGCTTAACAGAAAATAGGTAAATGCTTGGATGGACAACTGTAGACGTACACATCTCAATCTAAGACTGGATGCGAAGCTACAGATCTTTATCAGGACGGTGCATAACATTGTATTAAAAAATTATTAATCTTGCCATCATTTCATCTCCTGGTCTCATGTTAAAAATTAGAGACCCTACAAATTAAATTATTTCATTACATTTTATTATTCACATCACTGCATTCTCAGAGCACCGATTCTATTTCTAAACTGTCTCCACACTAATCTATTTCTAAATTAACTTCAACATGAGATAAAATTGATAATAACAAAAGTGTGTATGTGTTTTGCATTTTTTTTAAAGAATGGCATTCCCCTAGTAGCGTGCTAAATTGTACCTACCTCAAACTCAAAACTTTTCCAAACCTGAATTCTTTCAATATTTTAATAGTTTAAAAAGAAATTGGTACACCAGAAATTGAGGAATTTGAAAGAAAAACCAGGTGTTTCTGGTGAAATGCCTACACAAAGCTGAGTCGTTTATTTTAAAAACCAAGGAAATTTGGTAAATTGTGTTTATTCACTACTAAGTACCTACAAATTACACATGGTCACTGTAAAAATAAGGCAGATATCTAAAGTACATAACAGTTACAGGTGTCAGGGAACACAAGGGGATTTAACTGTGTAGTGTAAAGACAGGACATGTTCAGTGCACCAAGCCTTTAGTGTAACACAAGGTATGTAGATCTCATTCCTTACCACAACAAAACATGGTCAAGTAGGGGGATTGAAAATTATTCTTAAATGCAAACTTTGAAAATGGCAAAATTCCCCTAAAACTGTCTAATTTTCATAAACAGGTTCTTTCAGTATGGACACTAATTTATAAACATAACCTTTCACCTCATAGATATACCATATGGAATAAAAAGGATATACAATTCAACAATATATATTTTTTTAAAACCTATTGAAAAATGTTTTTCATGTAAAGGAGATTACTAACAAAGAACTGAAACTGTTCAGCTATGTAACTAATAAGAATTTATTAGTGAGTACAGTGTTACAATCCCTCATTATGAATTTGGTATTATAAGAAAAGCTATTCCCCAAAAGGTTACTCAGCTGGTGGGTTATCATGGAATCTCAACTGTAGATGCCACAGATTTCACCTCATTCCTTCTTTTAGATGGAATTGATATTAGAACTCCCAAATGTTAAAACAAACATATCATTAACATTTTTTGCCTGTCATTTATTCTTACTGTACTGTAGTTCTTAGATGGAATGCTAAGTTAGAAAGTATTGATTGGAATAAATTATGGTTATTACATAACAAAGATTAAATCATGAACAAGGTGACACATATGATTTATCCTCTTACAGGTTTGTATTGCACATAGATTTAAAGATTGAAACTGACGACAAATATGTATTTTGTGATAAATACCAAGAAACATTATCTCAGTATTTTTGGGAATGTCAATAAAATGTTCTGGACAGATTTGCAAAACTTGCTGAGTTATTCTGTTAATCTTGTTTTACACTTAAATGATAGCGATATATTTCTGTGTTTCAAAAGGAATGTTGTTAATCCCAATATAAAATATCTAGTAAATCTGTTAATAATTCTTGGATGATATCATATTCATAAAATGAAATAGTCTAAAACAAAACTACAGTGTAACATTTTTAAGATTGAACTTAATCATTACCTCCAATCTATAAACGGCTGCAAGAACACGAAAGCTTTTAAGAACACGGGATATTGTGAATGCACATAAATTTAAAGCTGACATAACTGTATAATGTACATGTTTTTTCTTTTTTTATGTCTATATTGTGTACGTGTTACTCCCTAAATTTATGGTATTTGCAAGAATTATAGACTTCTGATTGTATTTTACAATATTTTAAGTAATAAAGGAAAAAACATAGTCAAGTACATTAAATAAATTAAAAAAATAAACATTTCTTATTGCACACACTTAACGGTGATTTAATTTTCTGAAACGTAATTTATTAGGCAAATAACAGGAAGACCCTACCTGGATATTAAAATCAGAAGGATAGAGAGTTCTGGCGGTGATCAACCATGCTTTGGCAGCCCAGGGGTCTTCGTTCACCAGGTCTTTTGCTCTTTTGACCAAATAATCGCAGTCGCTTTGTACGGACATGGTTGTACTGTCAATAAATGCTTGAGAAAGATTTTGCTCCGTATGAAAGGAATGCTATAACAAAACTATGGACTTCTACAAACACAAAACACTGTGAACGCCACAACATATATTTTTAGCGCGTACAGCATTGGCACCATCGCAGCAATTACAATAATGCAACTCGTTCAAAATTCCCTAGGTTTTAGTTTTGTCGCTATGAATAAGGTTTGCGGCTACTGAAGCTGCAAGCCTGCCCGATCCGTGCGTGCATGCGCACATTGAAAGTCTAACCTGCCGTAAAGTGTTTACGCATGCGTTAAACAGATTGGGCAGGAACGTAAAGTGAGCGATGACGTAGTTCAATACCCATAGACATAGAATTACTAAACGCCGCATGACCAGCAGCATCGTACGTCAACGTCGCCACCATATTGCGAGTGGCACTGCTGTGTAGTGAAGTAATGGATAAAGATGCCTCACGAATGAGCTGCTTGGGATTGTACAAACCGCTGTACTCTCTAAACTATGGAGGAATATTTCGGACAAAATGAAATAAATAAATAAATGCGTAAATAAATAAAAGTACTGTGAAATGTGAGCATAAATAAATAAATGTGTCATGAAATGAGAGCCTTAATAAATAAATATGTCATGAAATGAGAGCATAAATAAATAAATGTGTCACGAAATATGTTTTTCGTTGCTTATTTATTTATTTCATTTTGTCCGTAACATTCCTGCAAACCGTCATGAAATACGGCTTGAAATAAAACTGTCACTTTCACTCGTCAAAGTTGAGAGGGTGGGCTCTAACACGCCCTCTAGTTACTGATTGGTGAATCGATAGCACAAGAATTAATTAGAAAAATGCTTACTGCTGCCGATTAAATGGATTCTGCCGAAGATATTACGTATTTCAGAGAGAATTGAAGATTTATCGGAAGAAATTACAATGTTGGCGGCCCTTTTAGAACTGAGTATTTGACCCTTGTTTTACGAGTAGAAAGTCAGTTGCATATTCGCAGCTACTTTTCAAACAACTGTACAGCTCTGATCAGTGGTAAAGTTGTTCAGTTCAAAATATTAGGTGGAGCTGCTTTGGGCATTCCATGTCAAAGTGCCTAAACTAATACAGCCGTTGCAGCTTACTGTATATCAAACTGGCTCATTCGCCTTGTGATCGTCTTCTCTGATACATCATACAGATCTGAAATCTGTTGTACTTTTAAACCGCATAACAGAAGGTGTTCTATTGACTCAGCTGGAATGTCAAAGGATGGACGTCCAGAGCAGGGTACTGCATCACCTGAACTGGAGTGTAGTAGAGTCCGTTCCACCTGTTCTTCGATAATTTCAAAAACAGTTTCATCTATATCGGAGTCTAAAAGGGCCGCCAACATTGTAATTTCTTCCGATAAATCTTCAATTCTCTCTCTGAAATACGTAATATCTTCGGCAGAATCCATTTCATCGGCAGTAGTAAGCATTTTTCTAATTAACTCTTGTGCTATCGATTCACCAATCAGTAACTAGAGGGCGTGTTAGAGCCCACCCTCTCAACTTTGACGAGTGAAAGTGACAGTTTTATTTCAAGCCGTATTTCATGACGGTTTGCAGGAATGTTACGGACAAAATGAAATAAATAAATAAGCAACGAAAAACATATTTCGTGACACATTTATTTATTTATGCTCTCATTTCATGACATTTATTTATTAAGGCTCTCATTTCATGACACATTTATTTATTTATGCTCACATTTCACAGTACTTTTATTTATTTACGCATTTATTTATTTATTTCATTTTGTCCGAAATATTCCTCCATACTAAACCAGATCCCGGGGGATTACAATTCATAGGTAAGGCTGAACAATTGTTTTGGTTATATTTGGCCATTAGAAAATTCCGTTTTATACTCTTAGCACTCAAGGTCAACTTACAATAAAATTAAACAGCATTAGTAAAATTAAAACAGGAGAATGATAAATCAAAAAGCAATAATTAGCTAACAAACAAAGGTAACTGGCAGTAACAGTGCAAAATTCACAATTGGAATGCCAGTTTGAAAAGATAGGTTTTGCGGGCAGTTTTAAAATGTGTTATTGAATCGAGCTGACGTATATGAGAGGGAGGAGAATTCCCGGGTTGAGGAGCACTATGAGAGACGCTCGAGCTCCCATAGAAGAGCTTGTTGTGTGGTACAGAAAGTAGAGCTGCAGATGAGGATCTCAGTGAGCGAGATGGAGTGTAAGTCTGTAGGAAATCAGTGAGGTTGCGGAGAGCTTTAAATGTTAAGAGCAGTATTTTGTATTGTATTCTGTAGTTAACAGGGAGACAGTGAAGTTGAGAGAGAATAGGTGTGATATGTTCAGTGGATTTAGAACAGCAGGTTATTATACTGGCAGCAGAATTTTGAATAAGTTGTATGCGATGGATACGTTTTTGTGGGATGCCAGATAGAATATCATTAGAGTAATCAATACGTGAGGTGACTCGGGCATTAACCAATACTTCAGTACTGTACTGTTTTGCGTAAGAACAGGACGAAGTCTAGAAATGTTTTGGAGATAGAAGAAGGCAGTCCGAGAAATGTTACTTATATGGGAGGAATTATTTAATAAAAAGAAAAGAAGAGCTGCTCAGGAAACAGCAAGCGCATCAAGCTCTGAGCAAAACGAATACTAAACGTACAGAGAAAGAGGATGAAAACTAGAAATGCACAAGTGTAGTCAAGTGTATTCGCTGCACTTTATCATGCAGTGCGCCGTTACTGGTGTATATATATATATATATATATATATATATATATATATATATATATATATATATATATACACACAACAGTGAGAGTCAAATGAGTAGAAAAATCAGTAAGCATAAAAATGTATAAATGGTAAATGCATTTAACTAGAACACAAATATAATGAAAATGGCCAACAATGGGGAGGTGTTAAAAACTATTACTGAAGGCGAACACAAACATATTTATAGATTTTTACTTGAGTATTTAAAAAAAAATGTTAGCCAAGAATTTGAACACAGTAAAAGTGAATCATTAAATTTGTCAAAAAAGGAATAATGCTACTTTAGCTTTATGAACAAGATACTACTCAGAGTCAGAGTTATCCATCAATATTCCATACAAAGTTTGTTCTATTTAAACTGACATTTTTCCTGATCTGTCCCTTAAATGTTGTTCAGTAATAATATTTCTATATCACCTTTTCTTACAAGTGTAGCTCCACTTGCTCTACAAAAATATACTGTACAGTTACAAAGAAAATTGAAGATGATATAAAAGTAAATAAGAAGCAAATAGATGGGTCCTTGTCCTTTGTAATAAATACACTGTATGGTCAAATGGCCAGGGACAAAGAAAAACTTGCAGCCTTCAAGGATGCAGGAGATAATAAACCTGTGGGCGGTCCCAGGCCAAAGCCCGCACAGCCCCCTCTGCACAACCCAGCATACACAATTGTGGTTGTCTCACTCCAATCACAATTCCATTTAAGGACATCTTGTGAACTTTGTTTCTTTCTGGCATCACAGGCAGTTTGTTTTGATGTAACAGACAGTGGAGACGCATGGCAACACTGCAATAAAAAGGAAAAAGAAAACAGAGAAAAACAGCAGAAGTTACTGCCTAGAGCACATCTTACAGACTGTATACAGAACAATTTCTAATCTATTACAACCAATGCAAGGAATTAAGAAAAAGCCAAATTAGAAAAGTGGGCTTGTTGAAGTTTTTTGAAATGATTGACTTTTGTAGCTTGGCACTTCTCTGTTGACAAAGCATTCCAAATTTTGTTGCATGAGTACAGAAAGCTGCCAGTTTTTATGGTTGATCTTGGAATAAAAAGAAAAGTAACGTTTGAGAAATGAAATGCAGGGAGCAGACACTCCAAAATGCAAGCACGAGACAGGAAGTCAGTGCAATGAGTTTTGTTTTAGATTAAAATTAAGTCTTGGTTAACTAGCAAAATACCCGCGCTTCGCAGCGGAGAAGTAGTGTGAGTAGTACATTAAGATAGTTAGTGTCAAAAGAGGTGTGAATTTGATTGATGACTTTAAGCCCCGCCCCCAAATATGATGGATGACATTAAGCCCCGCCCCAAATATGATTTATGAAAATATGAAATATGAAAAATATGAAAATATGAAAATATAATTTATGTAAATATGAAACTATAAAAGTATGAAAATGTATTTATAATCTTAGGACACGTGGGTTTATTTTATAAACATTAGGTTCAAAATTAATACTGTGAAATTAAATATACACTTATCTTGCAGTCATAGCTATGCTTATGTGTAACTTTCTGAAAATATTCACAGACCCGCGCTAAGATATAAACTCACGACCTCATTTTATAAACATTAGATTCAAAATTAAATATTAATTAATTAAATACAAACATGTCTTGCCGTCATAGCTATGTGTAAACTTTCTGAAAATATTCACAGGCCAGCTAAGATATAAGCATACGGACACATTTTATAAGCATTAGATTCAAAACTAATATTATAAAATTAAATATACACTTATCCAGCGTGCAAAAGCCGCATATGTCTGACTACATAAAAACGCTATAAAATATTCACACAACCGCTCTAAGTTATAAACTAATTGCAAGAAAATAAATATACTGTAATATCCCTTCCCAGACGGGCAAGTGTTAGTAAATTATCAAATAAAAGAACTAATCAATGGTTTATATTCACTTTCCTTCTTACTTCAACAAGCTGACAACCACAGCGTAGGCAGGACAAAGAAAAGCGCGCACCACTAAAATCCTACACCCATACAAGAAAATAAAATTTTCTAAAAACGATTTTCACTCCACCTCCAAGTTTTAAGTTCACGACACGCGTCTTTATCTTTCCTTCACCCCATAACTGAAATGATGTTCACCCCACAGCCAACTCAAACCAAACTAACTGAAAGCGAGCATATGCATGACTACATAAAATATTCACACAACCGCTCTAAGTTGTAAGAAAATAAATATACTGTAATATCCCTTCCCAGACGGGCAAGTGGTAGTAAATTATCAAATAAAAGAAGTAATCAATGGTTTATATTCACTTTCCTTCTTACTTCAACAAGCTGACAACCACAGCGTAGGCAGGACAAAGAAAAGCAGCGCCACTAAAACCCTACTCCCATACAAGAAAATAAAATTTTCTAAAATCGATTTTCACTCCACCTCCAAGTTATAAGTTCACGACAAGAGTCTTTCCTTCATAGCCAACTCAAACCAAACTAAGCTCACGGCACACCCTTAAATAAAACGATTTTCACTCCGCCTCCAAGTTTTGAATTCACGACGCGTCTTTATCTTTCATTCACCCCATAACTGAAATGATGTTCACCCCTCAAACCAGACTAACTAAAACGAACGCATATGCATGACTACATAAAACGCTATAAAATATTCACACAACCGCTCTAAGTTGTAAACTAATAGTAAGAAAATAAATATACAAATTTCTAAAAAGCGGTATAAGCTGCATTAGAATCAAAAGCACGAAAATACATGGCCACTCCAAATGCCTGAACGCCTCTTTGTAAACTTCACCGGTTCAAAAAACTTAAGTTAAAAGACTCGTTTTCAATTACGTACCTCCCCATCGGAATGCACCAAACATGATCGATCAAGGCCTGTCTCTTAATTTAATTACCAGGGCCTTTCTGATAACCGGCTGTTTTAGGCATTAGCCAGGCGTTACAGCAATTAGGTCCCCTTCATGTTATCAATTAACAAAAGTCTTAATCTAATTTAAACGTGTTCTATTTTTATATCATAAAGTAAAATACTTATTCTCACCCGAATCAAAGCGATTAAGAATATATACACTCCTTCTGATTTTTACTAAAATTCTTAACACGCTTTTCAGCACTGTCTCTCGAACACCCACTAAAATTAAATATACAATTTTCTAAAACGATAGGGACTCTCTGCTCTAAGTTATAAGTTAACGACACGCGTCTTTATTTGATAAGCACTAGATTCAAAACTAATATTAAATATACAGTACACTTATCCTGCATGCAAAGCCGCATATGTGTGATTTTCTAAAAAATGTTCACTCCTAAAGTTCTAAGTTATAAACTCACCATACACGGCCTCATTTTATAAACATTAAGAAATTAAATACAGTATATACACGTCTTGCCGTTATACTGTAGCTATGTGTAACCTTCTGAAAATATTCACAGACCCGCGGTAAGATATAAACTCACGACACACGACCTCATTTTATAAACACTTTTCATGCTTTTTAGTCATGTATAGTTCTGCGTAGCTGTAACTGTCTTAAAAACTCTATAAAGTGAAATATTCAATTACCAAGTGTGCCTCCTTTTATAAATTGGGAAATAAATTTTCTTTCACCGCCATGAGAACACATTTGGCCGTGAATTTTAAATGGAAACAAACTTTCTTTCACAGAACATGGATACCTCTGGTATTAAACTTCAGTTGATCAATAGCGAGAACCACGATGCCCCCATGCAAGGCGAACACATTTGACCGCCAATTTTAAGCGCTTGGGAACAAACTTTAGTGTTAAAATATTTATTGTAACAATTCATGCTTTTTATTTAATGAAATCGGAAAATCGTACGATTATTAAACCAACCCCACACCATTCAAAGGGGTTTGAGAATATAAGTTGCCTTTAAAATTCATAAGACCCTGCTCTTTGTTAACTCGTTAATCGGTTAAATGTCAAAGCCTTTTTACATACCTATGGTCTAAGAACAATATTATTAGACGAACTACTTCCTACTAACGATTCTCTCTTATATACCAAAATGCACAATGAACTTTAAAAGCTCGCGAGAAAAGTTATTAAAAACATCCGCGTTGAACACAGCGGTTTCTCGCTGTCTATGGCACTTGATAAAAAGTTATTTATATGCCGAGTACAAACACAGCTCTTTCTGATACTGTATTTCAGCCGCTTTAATCTTGTAAATATCAAAATTGATCTAGTTTCATATGGATTGCATGTATACCCATTTACATCAACTTGAAAATACACGTGGCTACCTAAGAAACGATCTCTCGGTAAAACATAACGTTTACATGATTTTGAGCACAGCGGTTTCTAGCTGTCTATGGCATGATAAAAGTTATTTATATGCGAGTACAAACACAGCTCTTTCTGATACTGTATTTCAGCGCTTTAATCTTGTAAATATCAAAATTGATCTAGTTTCATATGGTTTGCATGTATACCCATTTACATCAACTTTAAAATACACGTGGCTACCTAAGAAACGATCTCTCGGTAAAACATAACGTTTACATGATTTTGAGCACAGCGGTTTCTGCTGTCTATGGCACTTGATAAAAGTTATTTATATGCAGTACAAACACAGCTCTTTCTGATACTGTATTTCAGCGCTTTAATCTTGTAAATATCAAAATTGATCTAGTTTCATATGGTTTGCATGTATACCCATTTACATCAACTTTAAAATACACGTGGCTACCTAAGAAACGATCTCTCGGTAAAACATAACGTTTACATGATTTTGAGCACAGCGGTTTCTCGCTGTCTATGGCACTTGATAAAAAGTTATTTATATGCCGAGTACAAACACAGCTCTTTCTGATACTGTATTTCAGCCGCTTTAATCTTGTAAATATCAAAATTGATCTAGTTTCATATGGTTTGCATGTATACCCATTTACATCAACTTTAAAATACGTGGCTACCTAAGAAACGATCTCTCGGTAAAACATAACGTTTACATGATTTAAGCCCTTTCCAATTGATATCATTCATATTCAACTTGGCCCTATAATGCTGAAGTCACAAAAATCACTAGAGACATAAAGCGAAATGTTAAAACAAAAAATGTACAGAACGTGTGCACCCCGACTGTAAAGCCACGCCCTTTTCTACATTACCGTGACGTGTCTCTCTGTTGGTGTGGTCAGGCTTTAGCGAAATGCCAGCCTCATTGTTAGTAAATAACAATTTAACCCTAAATGCATTGTCATTTAGATTCAAGCTATTATCACTCCAGCCTTTTGTTGGATTGTATGTTATGGTCACATTTTGGTGCCTAAGCTTTAACACTTTATTTACATTTAACCTTTCTTTAACATAGCATTTTCTGTCTCTAAGAAGATATGTCCTAAATGTTATGTTTAAAGTACACTATATTTTTGGTTGTAATTATCATCTTAACTTTTCCTGCATTATCCTGATAATATCCCTAATTAGCACAATTCTGGCAAACCACCGAATAGATCTGAGAGAATGCCATATTCAGGTCAACAAGGTATTACAAATTATGGCCACTACAGATGTAGTAACACTTTCAAATGCTACAGGATCCTGGTTGTAATTTTTGCCATGCATTAAGGGGTGCCCACATTAAAAAGTGTGGAATGTTAAAGGGATTAAGCGAAAATTTGCAAAATGGCCCAGATTAAAATATGCATAAAATAACAATTTACCAATACAGCGGCCATTCTGCGTTGATAACATTTAGCCAAAAACAGATGAGGGATTTATAAAATGTATCAGAGTCTCTCTTAAATCTTGTTGACTGTAAACATGTCAGTTTGTACACTTTTACCATGGGTTGAGGGAAAGAAGGTAGCAGTACTGACCCTATTTGTATAATGTTTACATGTTCTCTCTCTAGCCACAGGGGCTTTCTGCTGATTTTTCACAAAAACATGTAACTCTGGTTAATTACAAGCTCTAAACTGGCCCTGTTTCCTGCAATGCCATGAGCCCTAAATATAGTAGGTGACATGCCAGACCTTATGCCTGACGCTGGCCTTGGATTAATCATGTTCACAAATGAGCGTATGTACTGAAAGGTTGGGTCCTCCACATGTTGGTTATGTTTATGCAATGTAAGTCTGATTTAGAATAGTTTTCCCCAAAACTGCAGGAACAGGTTCTGATACCACATCCTGAAAATGTATGGATGGTTGTGACTTATTCAAATGATCCTGATAAAGAAAACCCAAGCCACTGTTTATTAATACTGTTTTAGTATTACACCCAGATTCAGTCTGAGCAAGCCTAAAATTTCCTTTCCCGGATTAATCAATCCGAGCTAAATGCGTACAACCTTGGTGTAAAGAAAATTTGATGCTAATCAGATGTTTTTGCCTTCTGCATTATGTAGCATGCCAAAAGTATCTGGGGAATGAGAAGTTCTAGTGTATCATGTAAAGTCAGGGAAAAATATAGAAAGCCCTGTCCTAAAGCTTTGTCACTGTGGGCCTCCACTAAACTATCTGCATTTACTGGAAATTTTGCTCTTCAAGCAGTCTGAGTTTTGTCAGGAGGAAGTTGGTGAGACACCCAGGATATACAAATGAAAGCCATTGTACTTACCGTTTGATTATCGGCATACAGCTTAAGGTGATAGCCACTGACCCCTTCAAAACAGTGAACCCACTTTTTGTTCAGAGCACCATCCACCCGTCTACCATTTTGAATGTCAGCTCTTTAAAGGTAAACATGTTTTCTCGATCCAGTTGTCATGTCTCAGGACTGGAGAATGTCTTCAATGGTTAGGGATATAGTCAACCAGAAATGCGATCAAGGTCATTAAGATAGTAAGCCGTGTTATCCTCCAAGTGGCATTCATTGGAGCAACAGAAGCACTCTTGGAAACCTGGGTCAACCCCAGAGCCTCTTCATGAACCCCTTTGCTCTCAGCAAGACTAGTCAGTGCAAACAGCCTCATAGGCGCTGTCAGGGTTGTGAATCTCAAATTTGAGGGTTGCCAGGACTCTTGTGATTCTTGTCAGGGAGTCAAGGGCTTGTACTCCATGCAGGCCTCCAAGTTAAAGCCACCATTGTGGATTATCTTCATCTGCTTCACTATAGTGCTTTTTTCCTGAATTGCTGGTGCCAAGGAGAAGAAGCTTGATCTCACGGCATTGCCGCTGACTCTCAGAGCGCAGGTGTCGGTCGATTCTGCGAGAACACCGAGCGGCCTCCTTTTCCTCCGAGCTTTGCCAACATCCCATGTTCATCATGAGAGAGTTAGAGAAAGTATGCGTGAAGGAGGATGATGAAGCAGGGACACGTTTAGCTCTGCTGTAAGTGAGTAGACAGCCTTGATGACCGGTGCTGCTTCCCAGTCATATACAATGCATTGCTGCTGGCGTCCTGCTCTGACATACACACGGCCTTCCAACTTGCTCCTAGCACAAGGTTGCCAGACTGCAGAAGCGGTCAGGTAGTGCTTCTTCTTTGGCCAATATCATAGCATTTTCACATCCGCCAAGCAAACTGTAGCACATTCCTGTTAATGGAACGATTTGCCTCTCCTCTGCTGTTCCACTGGAAACAGAAAATCCCTTCTCCCTCCACCTCTGCATGGTTACTTCATGTCCTCTGTTCCAAATGTAAGGTGCACACGCTTATCCAGCCGGTTTCTGCTCGCCTGCATGAGAGGAAGTGGCGTTAGCCGGCAATCTGGTTGGTGTGGAGGTGAGAGACACTTGATGGAGGCAACTCGCATGCATAACAACAGAGCAGGAAAATAATCTGTAAATTTTAAAAAACAGTGCTGGCGCCTTTTAGATAGATTTGTGCGTGACATAAATTAATAAAAGCCACACCACACGGCAGCTAGGCCTAGAAATCGACACTTGAATAACGGAAGTTCAGCGATGTTTTTCTTTTATACATATATTGAGTGCATTTCTTTTCAGAACCTGATGAAGCTAATTTCACAAATAGTCAATGAGTACAGTAACATACCCATCCCAGTCTGTGTATCAGATTAACGCTCTGGCACTACACCTCAAGAGATATGGCACCTCTATTTGTAGTTTACAATCCTACAGTTGTACCATTTAGAACGGGGTACTATGTAGACCAGCGGTGGAAAAGATACTCGGCAGAATGTTTGGTAAAATGATGTTACTGTCAAGTAGTACAGTTACGAATGTGATTTGCAAGGGTGAGAAAAATATTGTCTTTGACAAAATTGCCGTCAGAATTGCATTGAGCAGGAGTAACTGTACTATCATTACGTGCTTCATACGGGTTTCGCTGGCAATGGCTGTAATCAAAGAAAATATGTCCATTGATTTGTGTTAGGGCGAAGCCTGATTTCAAGGTTACGGATTCGCACTGTTGATGCATGAAGGATGCCTCTCAAGTGTCTCCACTACGCGCAACGTCCGCGGCTCATGCGTGCTGCAGCGACTCGTGCCCTGGCAGGACTGAAATCGGATGGGCAGGAGGGACACTGTCGGTGCGCGGGTCGTGAACCTACGGTTGAAGCTGCGTAAGTGACCGGCGCGCAATCTGGCAAGCATGGAACGAACGAATCAGCATGTGTACTGTGATGGCGCGCGGTGTAGCGCCCATTTTCCCCCCCCCCCAAATCTGGCCCCAAAAAACAAGGGGGCCAAACCCCGGGGGGGCTTTTTAAAAATGCAATTTGGGGGAAACAGTTTGGGGGGTTTTTATAAAGGATTAAACTGTAGTTAAAAATGTGCTGCTTTAAAGTGCGTAATTAAAAGCCAACCATAGAATATGCCAAAATTCATTGAATATGTGATTGATACTATTTGAGTAACTTTCAATCATCCACAGGTAATACGTAGTCAACTGGTGGACACTTAAATCCATAGTGGTCAATTAATAACACTATGCACAACGAAGATACAAATTAGGAGCCAAATATTATTAAATTGTACGGTAGTTATTCAGCGGGCAATTCTCCAGCAAATATACGTAAATGATCTTCAGTGTATATCAGATGTTTGGGTGAAAAATATGCTTTGCAAGTTCCTATGTTTGAGCAGATGATGTCCCTATCATACCACGGATCGAGTTTAAACTACACTGGTAAGCACACGAAGAGTGCTCGCTCTGGTAGCTAATGATAACGAAAGTGACTTAGTTAAACATGTTTCATAAATGCATGAAAGATGAATGCATGCGTTGCAGCGATTAGACTGAGCGTACTCTAGCGTCAGAGGTATGGGTGGACCTAAGGCGAAGGCGGATCATGCTATGCAGACAAGACGCGCGAGACTGGTGTAATCGGTGGACGGGCACCGTGTGGCGCAGTAGCACGGCTGGGGCGTGATGTTACGAAGTTGATGGAGCCGGCCATCGCTAGTCTGTCACTGGACATTAAGGATACGAAGCTGGCTAGCGGGAGACAGATATGCAAGGACGCAGCAATCGAAGGCTTGGACTGAACATTCCACTTATAGCGTTTCGCCAGAAAATGCTAGCTGAAGTGTCAGTGAATTGGCGACTGAAAGACAGAAATACGTTAACGTTATAGCTGACTGCGGCTGAAAAGTGTTTGTCTGAACGGGTATCGAACTTATTATGCAATGCTTAGAAATTTGTGAAAGAATGACAACTCGTATCTGAATGATGTGGAAAAGCTGAGGTTGCAGTGACAAGTGAAGCATTACAAGAGGCAGTGAAAAGTAATGCGTACAAGTAAGCATTTCAGACTAGCGGCAACCCGACGTGAACGGATACGAGCTGGGATGATTGGCGATAATTATGACACGTGGAATCACCACATGGCCTACACAGAAACTCTTGGAAGTTTAATAACGTCAATACATCAGGATATCTGTGATTAATCAGGCCAAGCTGTTTAATTGGGTGCAGGTGATTGGCGATGGTTGCTTACGGATCAAAGTGAGATCATCGGAGTAATACTGTGGACGTGTACAAATGCTAAGCACTTATGAAATTAGAGTGGACGCTTGACTTTGAGCTTCGTTTTACAGATGAGCAGCAGCTGCGGTTTTATTGATCAAGTTGAGCAATCGCGCACGTCTTTAGTAATTCAAGCATCTATGCAATCGGGGAGACTGTCCAAGGAGTGGAAGCGAGCTATACGTGGTTTCCCCCAATTGCTACTGTTTGCGCGCAAGGTTGCCGGCAACTGTGAGCGAAATGAAACCAAATACGTTATTTCCCCACTGTTAGGCGACGGGCCCGGAAGTGAGGGTTTTTGGGGCATATCCGTTTACAATGGCTTTAAATTTGCATCGTTTGGACGTTGTTTTTTAGGCGGAATGGCTGTTTTTGAGGGAAGACTTGAATGCCGATTCGAAGGCTGTCCGGTTTTGCGACAAGGGCCTCTTTAACCGGTCAACGCGGGCCCTTCAGCGGAACCAACGGGGGGTATTGGGTTCTGTCTTTCCAAAAAACTCGTTTTGTGTTCAACAAATTTTAAGTTGAAAATTTTAACCCAAAGCACCTGAAGTCCAGCCTTTTTGGTGTTAATCGGGCTGGGTCGGGTTGTCGGTGCTGGGAAAAAAGGGCTTGAAAGGGCCATGAATGGCCTTTTCAGTTGGAAATCATGACTGAATCGGGGGTGGACCTTTGCCTTTGGCAAAAATTGTGCACCCGTTTTGGGGGGAGCATTTGTGCGACACGGGCGGGAATTTGATGTTTGGGATATCAAGTTGTCCGTCCCCAAACCGGGTGTCGTGGCTAGGACCGGTATAAAAATTTTTTGTCTTTACTGCGGCTGGATTTCGTTTGACCTGTTAAATAGGCCGATTTTATCTGATAGTGCTTAGGAAACTGACCTAATTTTGTGTGAATAGACCTATGAGACAGTAAATGACAATGTAAGCGTAAAGGACTCCGTTGGGGACAACTGGCAAAGAGAATTTACTGGGTGGGTAATGGAGGCGAGAAGTTGGTTGAACATTATGGCAGGGGCCCGTTTGGGGGCAATGAACACTATGGAGAAATCATGGCAAAGCAACGGAACATTGAATGCCTCGTGCCCCCTTTTGGGTAAAATCCAGGAAATTTAGAAGGGGTGATAAAAGGGAAACGGGAAAAAGAGATTGGTAAAAGATCTTACGTAATTAATTTCATCGTGACGGACAAAGGCCCTGAAAATGGAAAAAGTTATGGGTGCATAATTATGTTTACGTTAATACCGCTGGCTGGGAAATTTTCCGAAGTTTGCAGCGACTTTAATGAAGTTGATACGGCCAAGCGTTCGAAACTGAACCTGCATGGTTTGTGCTCAAAATCATGTAAACGTTATGTTTTACCGAGATCGTTTCTTAGGTAGCCACGTGTATTTTAAAGTTGATGTAAATGGGTATACATGCAAACCATATGAAACTAGATCAATTTTGATATTTACAAGATTAAAGCGCCTGAAATACAGTATCAGAAAGAGCTGTGTTTGTACTCGGCATATAAATAACTTTTATCATGCCATAGACAGCGAAACCGCTGTGCTCAAAATCATGTAAACGTTATGTTTTACCGAGAGATCGTTTCTTAGGTAGCCACGTGTATTTTCAAGTTGATGTAAATGGGTATACATGCAATCCATATGAAACTAGATCAATTTTGATATTTACAAGATTAAAGCGGCTGAAATACAGTATCAGAAAGAGCTGTGTTTGTACTGCATATAAATAACTTTTATCAAGTGCCATAGACAGCTAGAAACCGCTGTGTTCAACGCTGATGTTTTAATAACTTTTCTCGCGAGCTTTTAAAGTTCATTGTGCATTTTGGTATATAAGAGAGAATCGTTAGTAGGAAGTAGTTCGTCTAATAATATTGTTCTTAGACCATAGGTATGTAAAAAGGCTTTGACATTTAACCGATTAACGAGTTAACAAAGAGCAGGGTCTTATGAATTTTAAAGGCAACTTATATTCTCAAACCCCTTTGAATGGTGGGGGTTGGTTTAATAATCGTACGATTTTCCGATTTCATTAAATAAAAAGCATGAATTGTTACAATAAATATTTTAACACTAAAGTTTGTTCCCCAAGCGTTTAAAATTGGCGGTCAAATGTGTTCGCCTTGCATGGGGGCTTCGTGGTTCTCGCTATTGATCAACTGAAGTTTAATACCAGAGGTATCCATGTTCTGTGAAAGAAAGTTTGTTTCCATTTAAAATTCACGGCCAAATGTGTTCTCATGGCGGTGAAAGAAAATTTATTTCCCAATTTATAAAAGGAGGCACACTTATGGTAATTGAATATTTCACTTTATAGAGTTTTTAAGACAGTTACAGCTACGCAGAACTATACATGACTAAAAAGCATGAAAAGTGTTTATAAAATGAGGTCGTGTGTCGTGAGTTTATATCTTACCGCGGGTCTGTGAATATTTTCAGAAGGTTACACATAGCTACAGTATAACGGCAAGACGTGTATATACTGTATTTAATTTCTTAATGTTTATAAAATGAGGCCGTGTATGGTGAGTTTATAACTTAGAACTTTAGGAGTGAACATTTTTTTAGAAAATCACACATATGCGTGGCTTTGCATGCAGGATAAGTGTACTGTATATTTAATATTAGTTTTGAATCTAGTGCTTATCAAATAAAGACGCTGTCGTTAACTTATAACTTAGAGCAGAGAGTCCCTATCGTTTTAGAAAATTGTATATTTAATTTTAGTGGGGTGTTCGCAGAGACAGTGCTGAAAAGCGTGTTAAGAATTTTAGTAAAAATCAGAAGGAGTGTATATATTCTTAATCGCTTTGATTCGGGGTGAGAATAAGTATTTTACTTTATGATATAAAAATAGAACACGTTTAAATTAGATTAAGACTTTGTTAATTGATAACATGAAGGGGACCTAATTGCTGTAACGCCTGGCTAATGCCTAAAACAGCCGGTTATCAGAAAGGCCCTGGTAATTAAATTAAGAGACAGGCCTTGATCGATGTTTGGTGCATTCCGATGGGGAGGTACGAATTGAAAACGAGTCTTTAACTTAAGTTTTTGAACCGTGAAGTTTACAAAGAGGCGTTCAGGCATTTGGAGTGGCCATGTATTTTCGTGCTTTTGATTCTAATGCAGCTTATACCGCTTTTAGAAATTTGTATATTTATTTTCTTACTATTAGTTTACAACTTAGAGCGGTTGTGTGAATATTTTATAGCGTTTTTATGTAGTCATGCATATGCGTTCGTTTTAGTTAGTCTGGTTTGAGGGGTGAACATCATTTCAGTTATGGGGTGAATGAAAGATAAAGACGCTGTCGTGAATTCAAAACTTGGAGGCGGAGTGAAAATCGTTTTATTTAAGGGTGTGCCGTGAGCTTAGTTTGGTTTGAGTTGGCTATGAAGGAAAGACTCTTGTCGTGAACTTATAACTTGGAGGTGGAGTGAAAATCGATTTTAGAAAATTTTATTTTCTTGTATGGGAGTAGGGTTTTTAGTGGCGCTGCTTTTCTTTGTCCTGCCTACGTTGTGGTTGTCAGCTTGTTGAAGTAAGAAGGAAAGTGAATATAAACCATTGATTACTTCTTTTATTTGATAATTTACTACCACTTGCCCGTCTGGGAAGGGATATTACAGTATATTTATTTTCTTACAACTTAGAGGTTGTGTGAATATTTTATGTAGTCATGCATATGCGTTCGTTTTCAGTTAGTTTGGTTTGAGTTGGCTGTGGGGTGAACATCATTTCAGTTATGGGGTGAAGGAAAGATAAAGACGCGTGTCGTGAACTTAAAACTTGGAGGTGGAGTGAAAATCGTTTTAGAAAATTTTATTTTCTTGTATGGGTGTAGGATTTTAGTGGTGCGTTTTTCTTTGTCCTGCCTACGTTGTGGTTGTCAGCTTGTTGAAGTAAGAAGGAAAGTGAATATAAACCATTGATTAGTTCTTTTATTTGATAATTTACTAACACTTGCCCGCCTGGGAAGGGATATTACAGTATATTTATTTTCTTGCAATTAGTTTATAACTTAGAGCGGTTGTGTGAATATTTTATAGCGTTTTATGTAGTCATACATATGTGGCTTTGCACGCGGGATAAGTGTATATTTAATTTTATAATATTAGTTTTGAATCTAATGCTTATAAAATGTGTCCGTGCTTATATCTTAGCTGGCCTGTGAATATTTTCAGAAAGTTTACACATAGCTATGACGGCAAGACATGTTTGTATTTAATTAATTAATATTTAATTTTGAATCTAATGTTTATAAAATGAGGTCGTGAGTTTATATCTTAGCGCGGGTCTGTGAATATTTTCAGAAAGTTACACATAAGCATAGCTATGACTGCAAGATAAGTGTATATTTAATTTCACAGTATTAATTTTGAACCTAATGTTTATAAAATAAACCCACGTGTCCTAAGATTATAAATACATTTTCATACTTTTATAGTTTCATATTTACATAAATTATATTTTCATATTTTCATATTTTTCATATGTCATATTTTCATAAATCATATTTGGGGCGGGGCTTAATGTCATCCATCATATTTGGGGGCGGGGCTTAAAGTCATCAATCAAATTCACACCTCTTTTGACACTAACTATCTTAATGTACTACTAGTGTGTTAAAGAAGCAATGAAAAAGAAAAGGAAACATTTTGAAAATAACGTAACATGATTGTCAATGTAATTGTTTTGTCACTGTTGTGAGTGATGAGTATTGCTGTCATATATATTTACACACACACACACACATATATACATACATATATATCTACATATATACATATACATACACACATATATACACACACAGCTATTTCGTATCAGTGCAATACGCTGCTTGTTAAAACAGATAACTCCCGCTCTTACGTGCAAGTCTGTGTGGAGATTATGAACTATCGTATTTGTTCAAGTTCTATTTAAATTTTAAATAGAAGGAATTTTTATTTAGTCGACAGAAATATCTTTGGTAGGAATGGTAAAAACAGACAGGAATATTATTCGTGAATAAATCAACTCAAACCTTAAACAACTTATAATATTTTGCTCTCCATAAAAATATATCCTGTCTAAATTATACAAGTTAGAAATACAGTAAACGTTAAAAGAACAAACATTCAAATTTCTTTACTCTTATGTAATTTTATATAAAAAATAAACTTAGATTTTAAATATCCCAAAAGATTTTGCTCTCCATAAAAATATATCCTGTCAAAATTATACAAATTCAAATATGAACATGGTGCATAACAAAACCTGGAAATATAAATCAAATCATTCAGTTGTCTTTGCTCATATGTCATTTTAGAGCTGGACGCCTGGCATCTTTTTTTGGCAACAAGTTTGTTTCTGTTTGGTGTGAGGTTCTGTGTTGTGGAGATTCTCAGGATGGATTGCAGATGCTCATCAGTGAGGCGACTCCTGTATGCTGTTTGCAGCGGAGAAGTAGTGTGTTAAAAAGCTAGAAAAAGAAAAGGGAACATTTTAAAAATAACGTAACATGACTGTCAATATACAGTATTTGTTTTGTGAGTGTTACTGAGTTTTGCTGTCATCAAGGATTTGATTATCATTATTTCTTTCAATCAGGTTCGTATTTGTAGGATGTGTTGTGTTCAAGTTACATTCCGTGTTTGTCAATCGTTGTAAAGATGACAGGTTTCTTTCATCGATTCGTTTCTTACTGCATCAATAAACAGCTCGTCTTCTTCTTTATCTGAGCCGTGACACACTGCATGCACGGGTTTTTTTTTTACACTGTCTTCCTTTAGCGGGACATTGACTTTTTCCACCGTGTGCTTTGTTTCCGCAGTAGCTGGATTTATGAATATGCTTGTATGTATAAGACGTTTCATATTTTTTGCTGCCTTTTCAATTGTGTAATTTGGTTTTTGTTCAACGCTCTTTGGAACTGTTGCTTTTTATCTGTGCACTGCGTCAGTTCACGTGAGCCACTCGGTGTACATGCAGCGAAGTTTCCCAGCTGTGCTGGTGCCATCTCGTGCTATGTCCATGGCTGTATTTAATGTTACCTTAGTCCTGGCACTTAAAACTTTCTCTCGCAGTTTCGCTGAGTTTGTACCAAACACCACCCTGACCATCTCATCTTCCTCTGCATAAGCACAGTCCTTAACCCGTGAATATTTAGTGGGAGTTTGCTATTGGATTGCCGCTGACGGACGGCCTTATATGGGCAGGCACTAAATTATAAACGCCAGCGGCAGCCTGTCTATGAACTTAATTTAAAGTGTAGGTTTACATCGTGCTTTGTTTCCGAAGTAGCAGAACTCATAAATATGGTTGTATATGTCACTCGCTCGCTTCTTATTGTTTCGCTGCCTTCTAAATTATATAATGCATGTTTTCTTCAGCGCTTTTTGGAGGTCTTCCTGGTTTTCTATGTACCGCGTGATTACGTGAAGGCGTGATGATGTCACACGAAACTCCGCCCCCACGGCGTTCAAGCTCATCTCCATTACAGTAAATGGAGAAAAACAGCTTCCAGTTATGACCATTACGCGTAGAATTTCGATAAAAAACCTGCCCAACTTTTGTAAGGAAGCTGTAAGGAATGAACCTGCCAAATTTCAGCCTTCCACCCACACGGGAAGTTGGAGAATTAGTGATGAGTCAGTGAGTGAGTGAGTGAGTCAGTGAGTGAGTGAGTCAGTGAGTGAGGGCTTTGCCTTTTATTAGTATAGATAATTTTGTGTCTACTGCTTTGATCATACACAAAGGTACATCCAAAATGGCTGGAGTTTATACCAACCTTTATTAACATTCTGATGTAGACAGCAGAATTCATCCATTCAGAGAAAGATCTCTGAGTAACCAAGTATGGAACCTTTTCTCAGTTGTTTCTAAAATTGGAGAGAAATTTAGAGTGGCCTGTATGTTTGATTTTTACTTATTTTCATACCTAGATACATTACAGGGTTTTTCACTAGAATCTCACAAATAGTTTCAGTTTCACAGCTCCTAAGTGCAAATAACTCACATTTTTTAATATCAAGTGTCAGACCAGACACTTAAAAAAAGATCTTAAACATTCTAGAGCTTAATTATTGTGTCATCTGCCAGCTGAGGATATGATTTATTTTTCTTTTATCTGTATCCCCCAAAAGGATTATAACTTATGTGTAAAAAAGAATTTGTGCTACAAGAAGAAATAAAAATAGGCTCATAGGACAGTCTCTAATTTGACAGGGCTGTTTACACTTTGGTATAGTGTTATAACAACTTGTTGAAAATAAACACCAAAATATTTTTATGTCTCAAAAATAAAAGAATGTTCAATAGTGTCAAATGCTTTGTAGAAATCAACAAAAAGAATTATACCATCTTCTTCAATGTAATCATTATAATCAATCATATCTAAGACTAGTCTGATATTGTTATAAATGTGTTCGCCCATCATAAACCCCAGAGAAGTAGCAATTATTTTGTCAAGCTTACTTTTAAGTCTTTCTGCAAAAATGCAAGCAATCATTTTATAATTAATATTCAAAAGTGTGATTGGTCTCTAACTTTCTAGACATAAAAGATCTTTTTTTGGTTTTGGTGTAAGAGTAATTAAGCTTTGAGTCATCATAGAAGACAAAGAACCTAAGTCAATTGCTTTTTTCTAAACTATTAAAAGAAAATGAAGTACATCTTCAAATTCCTTATAAAATTAATTTGTGAAGCCATCGTTCCCAGGAGATTTGTTAAATTTAGATAGATAGATAGATAGATACCGTAGATAGATAGATAGATAGATACTTTATTAATCCCAAGGGGAAATTAACATAATCCAGCAGCAGTATACTGATACAAAAAACAATATTTAATTAAATAGTAATAAAAATGCATGTAAAAGCAGACAATAACTTTGAGTAATTTTAGCATTTACTTCCACGTGTGGAATTGAAGAGTCGCATAGTGTGAGGGAGGAACGATCTCCTCAGTCTGTCAGTGGAGCAAGACTGTGACAAAAGTCTGTCACTGAAGCTACTCCTCTGCCTGGAGATGACACTGTTCAGTAGATGCAGTGGATTCTTCATGATTGACAGGAGTTTGCTTAATGCCCGTTGCTCTGCTACAGATGTTAAACTGTCCAACTTTGCTCCTACAATAGAGACTGCCTTCTTAACAAGTTTGTCCAGGCGTGAGGCATCCTTCATCTTTATGCTGCCTCCCTAGCACACCATGGCATAGAAGAGGGCACTCGCCACAACCGTCTGGTAGAACATCTGCAGCATCTTATTGCAGATGTTGAAGGACACCAACCTTCTAAGAAAGTATAGTCGGCTCTGACCTTTCTTACACAGAGCATCAGTATTGGCAGTCCAGACCAATTTGTCATCCAGCTGCACTCCCAGGTATTTATAGGTCTGCACCCTCTGCACACATTTAATTTTAAATTTAAGCTCCTTTATACTGTTTTTGATCTCTTCAATTGAAAGCCCCTCCTCACATCTTGACTGTAACTTCTCATCAATGCATGAATGATGTCTGGTACTGTTCAAAAAGTTAGATATATTTTTAATAGAACCAGTTTTACTTGAATAAAGTTGACCATAAAATTCAGAATTATATTTTTAAATATCTTCAGGGTTATGAGTTTCAATCCCATCTATTCTAGGTTTATTTATCAATAACAATTCACTATTTTTCTTTTCTAAGTTATAAAAATATTTAGATTTAGTTTTGCCCTTCTCTAGCCTTGTCCTCCTTGATTTTATAAAGGCATCTGTCACACACTTGCGCTTATGAGGCAGTCAACAAGCCCAAAGGTGAGTGAAACATTGCGAGACAAGGGGTTAATTTGCAGAAATAATGCCTCTCTCTCTCTCGTCAGACAAAAAGAAGACAGATAAAAACATACCTTACTTCCAAGATGGCTGCCGAGATGTCATTTCTGGCACCTCCCAATTACGATACTTCCGACTCCTTGCTATGACAATACGTCCGGCTACATCTGATGACATCACTTCCTTCATTACCTCTCTTCTGGTCCTCCTTTTGATGACGACGTATCCATCCAACAGTTTCAACGTCATCTCCTGCCAACTCATTTCCGTCATTCATTTTGTCCATGTATATAAACACCATCTTTTTCTGTTACTATTGTCAATTGCTGTATATGCTTTTTGATCTGATTCAAAGTCTTTTGCATTTTTCTTTTGTCCAATGTACATTATACGGGGATGGTCCCCAATCCTTTTTCTTTTGGTATAAGTGCTTTATTTGAAACCTTATTACACACCTTAATATGTATGGGGAATGGGCTAAAGTTAATCTTGTACTTAACTTAAATGATAGTGATATATTACTATATTTCAAAAGGAATGATGTTAATCCCAAGATAACATATCTGATAAATCTATTAATATTTCTTGGATGATATTCATAAAATGGAATGGTCTAAAGGAAAATCATACTGTAACATGTTAAGGTTGAACTTATTCATTACCTCCAATCTATAGATGGCTGCAAGAATACCAAAGCTATGAGAACACTGGAAATTGTAAATGCACTTAAATTTTAAGTTGACATAACTGTATAATGTGCCTCTGTATCAATTTTTAATGCCTATATTATGTATATATTGCACCCCAGATGAAAGGCTTTTGTAAGAATTATATACTTTAGATTGTATTTTGTAATATCTTCAAGTAATTACATTAAAAAAAATGTTTTGCGTCTTGTGTGACTGCTAAAGACTTCATTTCCCAACTCATTTTGGAAAACTATCACTATGTTTGGAACTTTTACTTTTTAAAATATGTTATTCTTTATATGGTAGCTTCAGCCTGAGAGGTTTGGAGAATGAATTGACATTTAAAATAGCAACAGAACAGGTGTTATTTACTATTAGTTATCCTCCTTATCGAAAATTCTTTCATTAATTTCAGCATCAGCGTATACTCATAAATGAACGGAACAGTGTGTCTGATTCTAGGAGTCACTAATTGGACTCACGCATAGCGCTACAGAACAAATTTATTAATCTTAAACGCATATTTTTGATATATGAGAATATAACTGGGCGGCACAGTCGCTCAGTGGGTAGCGCTGCTGCCTTGCAGTTAGGAGACTCGGATTCACTTCCCAGGTCCTCCCTGTGTGGAGTTTGCATGTTCTCCCCGTGTCTGCGTGGGTTTCCTCCGGGTACTTCGGTTTCCTCCCACAGTCCAAAGACATGCAGGTTAGGTGTACTGGCGATTCTAAATTGTCCCTAGTGTGTGCTTGGTGTGTGGTTGTGTGAGTGTGTGTGGTGGGCTGGCGCCCTGCCCAGGGTTTGTTTCCTGCCTTGTGCCCTGTGTTGGCTGGGATTGGCTCCAGCAGACCCCCGTGACCCTGTAGTTAAGATATAGCGGGTTGGATGATGGATGGATGGAGAGTATAACTGGAGTATTCCGAGAAAAAATATACACCCATGGAATCTAACTCAGGATGCAGGACACTGGAGGAAGTAGCACTAAAGTGTTGTTCCATCTGCTGCCCACTTTGTGTTCTCTCATTTGTAGATCTCTTAAGCGTTTATTTTATAATTGTGTAATATTTATGCGTTTTCTGTATATAGTCGTGAGCACAGACGGTCACAATAAAGGTCTCCAAAGACATGAAAGTCACTCACAAGCAGTTTCTTTTATAAAACTTTGCATGGATTTGAGCATGAAAGTAAGCACACACCAAAAAACAGGAAACTACATATGCCAAAATAAAAGTTATAAAGTGACTTTATTATCATACCATCCAAGTATTGCAGTATACAGTGGTGCAAAATAATGTTCCCCAGGACCACAGTGCAGCATATACAGTACATAAACACCATCTTTTAATAAGTGCAAGACAGGTAAGGAACTATAATAAAATAAAATAAAAAAGTTTATTGAGAGGAATAATTTAAAACATGGTAATAAACAAATAATAACTAATAATAAAAAACAACAGTAGTAACATGTAACAAATGTACTGCATATAAATATGCTATTAGGAGCAGATCTGAGGTCTGGTGAGCCACACATAGTTCATAGTCCACACATTCAAAGGATAGAAGCTGTTACAGAACTTGGCAGAACTTTTTCACATGCTACAGTACCTTCTGCCAGAAGGAAGTGTGACAAATAGACCCTGGGATGGGTGGGAGCATCTTTTACAACGTTATAGGCTTTGTGGATGGATTGCTTTATAAATATACATTCATGGCCGAAATTATCGCCACCCCTGGAATTTTCCCAAAAAATGCACCATTTCTTCTAGAAAATTGTTGCAATTACAAATGTTTTGGTATACACATGTTTATTTCTTTTATATGCATTGGAACAACACAAAAAACAGAGAAAAAAAGCCAAATCTGACATCATTTCACACAAAACTCAAAAACCAGGCTGGACAAAATTATTGGCACCCTCAACTTAATATTTGGTTAAGCGCTTCCTATAACCATCAACAATCTTGTTACACCTCTCAACTGGAATTTCCGACCACTTTTCTTTTGCAAACTGCTCAATGTCTCTCAGATTTGAAGGACGCCTTCTCCCAACAGCAATTTTGAGATCTCTCCATAAGTGTTCAATCGGATTTAGATCCGGACTCATTGCTGGCCACTTCAGAATTCTCCAGTGCTTTGTCGTCAACCATTTCTGGGTGCTTTTAGAGGTATGTTTTCTGTAAACAGTAGAATGATGAGCTTTACCAAAAAGCTCTACCTTGGTCTCATCTGTCCACAAGATGTTTGCCCAGAAGGATTTTGGCTTCCTCAAGTACATTTTGGCAAACTCCAGAAATAAACATGTGTATACCAAAACATTTGTAATTGCATCAATTTTCTGGGAGAAATAGTGCATTTTCTGGGAAAATTCCAGCAGAGCCGATAGTTTCGGCCATGATTTTATATTTAATGGAAGGTGGAGAGGTCCCAAAGATCTTTTCTGCTGTGTGCTCTGTTATAAGACCTTATGGTCAGACACACTACAATTCCCAAACCAGACAGTAATGCAGATGGAGAGAACACTCTGAATGGTGCCCCCGTACACTGAGGCGAGAATAGGGGGTGATGGGCTTGCCATCTTCCACCGCTAAATGAAGTGAAGATGATGCTGCACTTGCTGCATCTTGGCTATGGAGGTGGTGTTAATTGACCTGGCAAGGTAAATTGCCAGGTGCACACCATGGAATTTGCTGCTCTTGATCAATTATGGCGACAAGCAAAAACTTGGTATACACACATTTGTATGTAATTTACTCTGTATAAATCACAATGTGTAAATGTGTATATGTGAATGCACCTTGAATGCTACCCAGTTGCCACCCTGAAACAGCCATACATTGTCCATGTTAATCAATCTCATACATAAGCAAACATGATGCTGCAGATCTTCATTGACTTGAAGAGCAACCTCCCACATGACACAACCAGATACCAACACGTACATTTCAGGAGACATAGTGTGCTTGCAATGGTACTGTGTATAAAAAATTGGGTATAACCCAATTTTGGCCAGTGTTTCTTTCTAATGCCGGGCTCAGCAGGTAGTTTCAAGAGAATGGCTCTTGGGTTCTTAAATTGACTCATAAGCTAGTCATTATCATGGGCAAAAAAAAACCAAAAAAACTAATGGTCCCTAAAAGCTCATTCCTTTCATTTATGACCATTTGCATAGTCTTCAGGTATTGCCAAATGTTGTGTCAAACCATCAAGCTATGAATGGGCTATAAGACGTGATATCTGGAGCTTTCTGTACACAGAGAGTGAATCACACCTGTGTTTTTTTCTTAATGCAGGTATTGACAACAAGTGCTTACATTGTTTTCTTATCCTGAGAAGTGACAATATAAACAAAGCTGATACAAACTGAGGACTTCAGTGCAAATACACATTATTAACTCTTACAAAAGGCAACTACAATAGAGTCTATACATCATATACAGTGGTGTGAAAAACTATTTGCCCCCTTCCTGATTTTTTATTCTTTTGCATGTTTGTCACACAAAATGTTCCTGATCATCAAACACATTTAACCATTAGTCAAATATAACACAAGTAAACACAAAAATCAGTTTTTAAATGATGGTTTTTATTATTTAGGGAGAAAAAAAATCCAAACCTACATGGTCCTGTGTGAAAAAGTAATTGCCCCCTTGTTAAAAATAACCTAACTGTGGTGTATCACACCTGAGTTCAATTTCCGTAGCAACCCCCAGGCCTGATTACTGCCACACCTGTTTCAATCAAGAAATCACTTAAATAGGAGCTGCCTGACACAGAGAAGTAGACCAAAAGCACCTCAAAAGCTAGACATCATGCCAAGATCCAAAGAAATTCAGGAACATATGAGAACAGAAGTAATTGAGATCTATCAGTCTGGTAAAGGTTATAAAGCCATTTCTAAAGCTTTGGGACTCCAGCGAACCACAGTGAGAGCCATTATCTACAAATGGCAAAAACATGGAACAGTGGTGAACCTTCCCAGGAGTGGCCGGCCGACCAAAATTACCCCAAGAGCGCAGAGACGACTCATCCGAGAGGTCACAAAAGACCCCAGGACAACGTCTAAAGAACTGCAGGCCTCACTTGCCTCAATTAAGGTCAGTGTTCACGACTCCACCATAAGAAAGAGACTGGGCAAAAACGGCCTCCATGGCAGATTTCCAAGACGCAAACCACTATTAAGCAAAAAGAACATTAGGGCTCGTCTCAATTTTGCTAAGAAACATCTCAATGATTGCCAAGACTTTTGGGAAAATACCTTGTGGACTGATGAGACAAAAGTTGAACTTTTTGGAAGGCAAATGTCCCGTTACATCTGGCATAAAAGGAACACAGCATTTCAGAAAAAGAACATCATACCAACAGTAAAATATGGTGGTGGTAGTGTGATGGTCTGGGGTTGTTTTGCTGCTTCAGGACCTGGAAGGCTTGCTGTGATAGATGGAACCATGAATTCTACTGTCTACCAAAAAATCCTGAAGGAGAATGCCATCTGTTCGTTAACTCAAGCTGAAGCGATCTTGGGTGCTGCAACAGGACAATGACCCAAAACACACCAGCAAATCCACCTCTGAATGGCTGAAGAAAAACAAAATGAAGACTTTGGAGTGGCCTAGTCAAAGTCCTGACCTGAATCCAATTGAGATGCTATGGCATGACCTTAAAAAGGCGGTTCATACTAGAAAACCCTGAAATAAAGCTGAATTACAACAATTCTGCAAAGATGAGTGGGCCAAAATTCCTCCAGAGCGCTGTAAAAGACTCATTGCAAGTTATAGCAAACGCTTGATTGCAGTTATTGCTGCTAAGGGTGGCCCAACCAGTTATTAGGTTCAGGGGCAATTACTTTTCACACAGGGCCATGTAGGTTTGGATTTTTTCTCCCTAAATAATAAAAACCATCATTTAAAAACTGCATTTTGTGTTTACTTGTGTTATATTTGACTAATGGTTAAATGTGTTTGATGATCAGAAACATTTTGTGTGACAAACATGCAAAAGAATAAGAAATCAGGAAGGGGGCAAATAGTTTTTCACACCACTGTAAATCACCTTTGTGGTGTAATGTCTGTCACATCAATGTACATAAAAAATGGCTCAGTGATATGAATTTGCATGTGTCTGAGTCATCATTTAATTGGTTTGGCTGGCTTTTCCAACTTTTTAAAGGTGTTGTCTTTTCCCAGTTTCTTCATAATGTTGCATATACATGGCTCAGAATTTCTGTCAACATAGATAGGTTCTCCCATAATGTTTTCCTATACAAATGCTGACATTTACATGGAAGGTTCTGTAATGATCTTTCAGGCCTGTTTTTGTGTGTACAAAAGTTTTATAAACTTGACCCCTGATATTTTATATACCAGTCTTTGCATCTCCTAAATGCAGGGTGTTATATTGTTCAAATGAAGACAGCACAACGCTCAATTTGCATGCAATCACCTTTTACTTTAGTAGTCCCTTTTTTTAAATCTATGTGTACTTTTTCAAGTATGCAATGGCAGCACAAAGCAAGGCACTGTAGCAAAGCTGTGCAGATATTACACAAGTTTAATAAATGATGTGAACTCATTTTTGTGAACAGTATTTGAATTATATGAGACCAGTATTTACATCCTGGGTGCTTCCCACATAGAGTTTGAATGTTCTTTCCATGTCCATGTGGGTTTCTTCAGGGTGCTCCAGTATCCTCCCACAGTCCAAAGACATGCAAGTTAAGAGAATTTCTGTTGGTAAAAATTAGTGTGTATGTGTGTTCACTCTGTGATGGATGGATAAGTACAAAGTAGGTTGGGAAGGTGGATGGATGGATAGATAACTAACACACCCTGGTGACAGCCTGTTTTTCACAATGTTTTGGCATCTCAGTGCTGTCTTGTTGGAAACCATCAAGATGTCAAAGTACTGCAGCTGTTTCAATATTTTTGTAATGCTCTTATACTAGCTCCTGTTAAACATAATTGAAAACTACTTTTGAATATGAATTGAAGCCTGATTCCAAAAACATATACCAGAAACCAAATTATACTTTACATGTATGTTTTTCCTTTCATGAATGTAATTTTTAGTCACAAGGTTGTAATAATTGTAGGTCTCCATCTTCACTGTTTACATTTCTTTACATTTTTGTAGAACTGCATTTGGTGGTAGAGCAGCATCCCACCTGATGCATTGAGACACTAACACCTGGATTTAAGAGTATCTGGCTGTGCTCTGCGACTAAGAGTAGAAAATCACACACAGCATTATAGCACCTCTCCTCTGCATTCAGCAAATCTAGTTCCTGTGAAGGAAGGATTTTAAATAACTTGAGTGACTTGGATGAGCCATCAAAAAGTGGGTATTCCATTGTTAGAAAGGAGATACCCAACCTTTATATATATATATATATATATATATATATATATATATATATATATATATATATATATATATATATATATATATATATATATATATATATATATATATATATATATATACATACACACAGGGTGATTCAAAAAGATTCATCCGATTTCAAAATTATTTATTTCACCTGTAAATCATTATAGAACAATGCAGTAAATTGTAAATGGTTTAGGTAAGCATAAAGTTTATTATGTCATTTTACAATTGCTCAATATGACCTCCTCCAGCTTTATGGACAACATCAACACGATAGTCAAATTAATCCCATACATGACTGAGCATGTTTGGTGTCACTGTACTCACGCCTTTTTCAAAGCTTCCAGTGTTGTTCGGAGTGGTGGCACGTAAACAGAATCCTTAATGTACAAAAGTCACATGGCATGAGATCTGGGGATTTTGGGGGTCAGAAGAGGAGTGCCATATCGTGAGCTCCTTTATGGCTAATCCAGCCATGAGGGAGCCTGTTGTTGAGAAATGCTAAAACTTTGCGGTGCCAATGAAACTGTTGGTACCAACCACGAATGCTCTGAGCTGTTGTAAGTTCACTGCGATAATACCAATGAAAATCACGTTGCATAGTTATGACAGATTCACTCTTATTGAAGTGGAGAATGCAAAATGCTTTCCTCTCAGGGGTCGCCATCTCCTCTCAGACTGAAGGGAATCATCTTCCGGTGACAGTCAGAAACTCTGTGACCCCCCTCTTTCAAGGGTATGTAATTGGTTCCTAGGTGCCTCACAGTTGTAAAAATATGGCACTTTGAAATCAAATGAATTTTCTTTAATCACCCTCTATGTATATATATACTGTATATGTATACAGTATACATATATATTTTCATATATAATATAGCTGCTCAAAAGAATCAAAGGAACACTTTGAAAACACATCAGATCTCAATGGGAAAAAAATCATGCTGGATATCTATACTGATACAGACTGGGTAATGTGTTAGGAACGAAAGGATGCCACATCGTTTGATGGAAATAGAAATTATCAACCTACAAGGGGTTGAATTCAAAGACACCCCAAAAATGATGCAGTAGGCTGTCCATTTTGCAGAAATGTCATTGCCGCAACTCAGAATCATACTCAGTACTTTGTATGGACCCCACGTGCTTGTATGCGTGCTTGACAATATGGTTGGGAGAGGCATGCTTCTAATGAGACGATGGATGGTGTCCTGGGGGATCTCCTCCCAGATTTGGGCTAGGGCACCACTGAGCTTCTGGACAGTCTGAAGTGCAACCTGGTAGTGTTGGATGGACCGAAACATAATGTCCCAGAGGCGTTCTATTGGATGTAGGTCACGTGAGTGTGGGGCCAGTCAATGGTATCAATCAATTCATCCTCCAGGAACTACCTGCATACTCTTGCCACATGAGGCCGGGCATTGTCACACACCAGGAGGAACCCAGGACCCACTACACCAGCATAGGGTCTGAAAATGGGTCCAAGGATTTCATCCCGATACTTAATGGCAGTCAAGGTGCCGTTGTCCAGCCTGTAGAGGTCTGTGTGTCCCTCCATGGATATGCCTCCCCAGACCATCATTGACCCCCCACCAAACTGGTCATGCTGAATGATGTTACAGGCAGCATAACTTTCTCCACGGCTTCTCCAGACTCTTTCATGTCTGTCACATGAGCTCAGGGTGAACCTGCTCTCATCTGTGAAAAGCACCAGTGGTGGACCTGCCAATTCTGGTATTCTATGGCAAATGCCAATCGAGTTTTACAATGCCGGGCAGTGAGTACAAGGCCCACTAGAGAACGTTGGGCCCTCAGGTTGCCCTCATGAAGTCTGTTTCTGATTGTTTGGTCATAGACATTCACACAAGTGGCCTGCTGGAGGTCATTTTGTAGGGCTCTGACAGTGGTCATCCTGTTCCTCCTTTCTCAAAAGAGTAGATACGGGTCCTGCTGATGAGTTAAGGACCTTCAGTGGCCCTGTCCAGCTCTCCTAGAGTAACTGCCTGTCTTCTGGAATATCCTCCATGTCCTTGAGACTATGCTGGGAGACACAGCAAACCTTCTGTCAATGGTACGTATTGATGTGCCATCCTGGAGAAGTTGGACTACCAGTGCAGCCTCTGTGGGGTCCAGGTATCGCCTCATGCTACCAGTAGTGGCACTGAGCATGGCCAAATGCAATGCTAGTTAAAAAAAACATCAGACAAGATGATGGAAAATTGTCAGTGGCCTCCACCTGTTAAACTATTCCTGTTTTGGGGGTCATCACATTGTTGCCCCTCTAGTGCACCTGTTGTTAATTTCATTAACACCAAAGCAGCCGAAACTGATTAACAAACCCCTCTGCTACTAAAGTGGCCATATCAATATTCCAAAAGTTTCATTGACTTGATGCTATACTCTGATTAAAATGCGTTTCTTTAATTTTTTTGAGCAGTTTATATATAGGGTGAGTCAAGATTATGTTAACATTTGAATGGCAGAGACAATCTATTTACAACACATACTTCATATGTTCAAAATGATGTACAGGAATGTCTCAACCTGTTCGCCATCATATTCAACACATGTACCATATATATATATATATATATATATATATATATATATATATATATATATATATATATATATATATATATATATACTGTATTTATATATATATATATGTACATATATATAGTAATAAGGAGAGCAGGACACTTAAAAAAGCTGAAAAAAGCACCAAAAAATACATTGTTACAAGCAGAGCTCAGGATATAACTGATTACAGAGGGTGAAACAGACATTTATATGGCAGACACAGGAAGGGGATGGATGAGGGTGGCTGGAAAAGGAAGTGTAGATGGAGAGAACCTCAAAAGTAGAGGACAGAGAACTAGTAAAGCTGGAGACCCAAAAACCATCTTGTGATGCGTGGGTTTGACTCTTTATTCACTGCCATCCACTGTAAAGCGGTATGGCCAGTGGCAAGAGTAAAGTTCACGGCCCAAGAGGAAGTATTTTAGCTGAGTTATTGCCCATTATTTGATCGCAAAGACTTCCTGTTCCACCAGTTCATACTTTGTTTCCCTGCCCAGTAGTTTCTGACTCAGGAACATTACAGGGTGTCTGACACCATTGACTCTTTGGCTCAACAATATGCCTAGTCCTGTGTCTGAAGTATCGGTCTGGGGAATAAAAGGTAGAGAAAAGTTAGGAGCAATTAACACAGGTGGCAATGTAAGAGCCTGCTTCAGGTCACAGAATGCACCGTCTGCATTATTGTCCCATACCACACTATTAGGGGACCTTTTTTTAGTTAAATTAGTCAATTGTAGATTTTTGTTAAATTAGGCGCCACTCTTTTAGAGAACCAGGGTACAAACCAACAGTAGTACTCAGCTAATCCCAGAAAGGTTTGAACCTACAGCTTGGTTTTTGGATGTGGCCACTTAGGTATGTCATCTACTTTAGAGCACTGTGGTCTGACTGTCCCCCACCCACCAAGTAGCCTAAATACTCTGCCCTGATTATACTGAAGAAACATTTCTTAGGATTATTATGAACTCCAGGAGCACAGCCCAAACCTGCTGTAGGTGATTCTTGCATGCATCAGAACAGATGACAACTTCATTCAAGTAGGCAACACTATATGCCTTGTAGGGACAAAGTACTCTATCCACCAGATGCAGTAAGGTAGCCAGTGCCACATGCAATCCAAATGGAAGAACACGGTACTGCCGGTGTCCACTAGGGGTACTAAACACTGTGTTAGCCTTTGCAGAGTCCATTAGGGGAACTTGCCAGTACCCTCTCATCATGTCAAGTGTGATCAAATATTTTGCTTTTCTGAATCACCTGAGGAGGTTGTCTACAAATGGTATTGGATAAGCGTCAAATTGCGAGACTTGATTAAGGATGGCAAAAGTCATTGCAAAATCTCCAGCTTCCGTCGGGCTTTGCAACCAATATGATCAGACTGGACCAGGAGCTATGGCTTTCCTCAATCACACCTAAGTCCAACATGAGTTTGATCTTAAGTTCTACTTCAGTGCTTTTTGCCTCCGGGAAGTGATAAGGGTGCTCCCTGATGATTACTCCAGGTTCAGTTGTCATGCTCAATCAGTGAAGTCCTGCCAGGCTTTTCACTCACTGCCTTAGGAATGCACTACCTTGATCTCCTGCTTTCGTTGGGAAGTCAAATTAGAGCTGAAGTTAAGAGGTATATTTTTAGCAAAAAGGGATACAGGGCTGGCCAGATTAAGGGTTGGGTTCCATATATCCCTCCCCGGCTTGAGCAAGTTCCCGTTCACTTAGCTGACTTTATGGTTGTTTATCCAAATAATCAATGAGTCCATTTTGTTCCTTAACTCCGTATGGGCCTTGCCAATGAGCCATTAATTGGGAGTGAGAGGTAGGGATGAGTACCATGACACAAACGGTCATAACACCGGGACTGCACTGTATGTGGCTTCTCCATATTCTCTTTAAGTAGGGACTTCATTTTAGCAAATCTTTTGTATAATTGTGTGATATACTCTAAGATATTGATAGAAGGAAGTGCCTCTTCCCCCCATCCTTCTTTTAGAATAGATTAATTCAAAAGAAGAGAAGCCTGAAGAGGATTGTGTTACCCCTTGATAGACAAAACAAATGAAGGGAAGGAGCTGATCCCAATTCCTACCATCCTCATTGAACACCTTATGTAACATTTACTTAAGAGTTAAACTTCTCTACGAGACCATCAGTTTGAGGATGATATACAGCGGACTATAAATGTTTCATTTTAAGTAACATGGCAATTTCCCTCAATGTTTCCAAGGTAAATGGTATCCCTTGGTATGTTAAGAATTCTTTTGGGATACTGACACATACAAAGACCCCTATGATTTCCCATGCAATTGTTTTAGAATTGGTGGCATAATCAATGAGGGCGAAAATATACTTATGTCCTCATGATGAAGGATCAAGGAGTCCCATGATGTCGACCCCTATTTCCTCAAAGGGAATGTCAATTTAGGGAAGGGGAATCAGAGGATCACAGTCCCTCCTAGGAATCTGCCATACTTGACACTCTAGACAGGAAGCACAGAAACGTAGGATTTCTGGCCAATGATATAATATAAAACCCTTGAGAATATCAGATGATCTGAACATGTGTTTCATTTTTCCAGGTTCAAATGAAGAACTTCACTTGTATTGATGTATACTCTTTGTGTAGCCTCCTTGCCTTGCCCTCTGCTGCATCATAAGGAAAACCATACCTCTTTGTAGTGTGACAGTTAAGGCTGTCAGATGATACTGAGCTCATGCTGAATTAAGAATGAATATCCATCCATCCATCCATTTTCTAACCCGCTGAATCCAGAACTAGTTAATCTCCAGGGTGCCCAGAGAGATGCCAGACTGTTCTTAGAAAAAGGAATGGGTCAGCTTCTTGCTTTTAGCTGCTGTATGAATTTCAATACACCAGATAACCTTTCATTGTTACTTTCATTTTATCATGTAGCCAGATAGCTGAGGTCCTCTGGCCTTCTCACAATTTCAAAGACCCGTTTTGTCACTCTTTGAATTCTTATTCGGTTTTATGACTTCCACTCTTTGGAACTGTCTTCTAAAGCCCACTTGTAAGTAAGTGTATTGTTCTTGATACTTTTTGTCAGGTTGATTATCTGTTTTATCAGCTTCTTCTTTACTTATTCCCTTAACCAGAAAAAAAACCTTGTATTTACTGTTTATTTTGAAATGTATAATTGTTTACTTTTTGAGCACCTTTTGTGTATTCCATAAATAGTGTAATATAAAATAAAGATTGATTGATACATTTTTCGTTTCTTAGACCAATAATCTGCTGGTCTAAACACTTGCAGTCACGCTGGTTACTAATTCGCTGGTCTAATGAAGGCACATTGCTTTGTACTTATCACAGGAAGTTATTGTGGCCACTTTGTGGAAATCCTAGACCGGAAGACACAGTTTTGAAGTGGATTCGTAATGTTTTTATATACAGTAGGTCTTTCAAAAATGTGCATCGTGCTACCAAGAACTGCCTTTTCTGCAAAAACAAAACTCTTGTTAGTGCCATCTGCAATGATTTGTCTAGGGTGCACATCCTATGTTGAAGTGCAATAGCTGGTGGAGTGGGTGGAGAAGAGTGTCACAAAATGATTTCTGACAGTATCAACAAGAGTGAAAGGGAAGGTCTACAGGACGGTAGTGAGACCAGCTATGTTTTATGGGTTGGAGTCAGTGGGATTGGCAAAAAACAGCTAGAGGTGGTGGAGTTAAAGATGTTAAGATTTGCAGTGGGTATGAAAAGGATAGACAGGATTAGAAATGAGTACATTAGCTCAACAAATTCACAAGCAAGAAGTGCACAATGCAATCTCGGTAATTACTAACACGAATGGAGATAAAATCATCGAACACAAAAATATAATGCACACTTTCAGAGACTACTATAAATCCCTATATACTACTGAGTTTAAAGAAGACAATACAATCTAATGCATTTCTGGATACATTACAGATACCACAAATAGACGCTATTAGTGTGGAGGAACTTGATAAACCTCTGGCGTTATCAGAATTACTAGATGCTATAAAGTCACTCCAAGGCAGAAAAGCAGCAGGCCCTGATGGCTACCCTGCAGAGTTTTACAAGAAATTCTCCGCTCAGCTAGCTCCCTCCTATTAGCAACATTTACAGAAGCCAGAGATAACCAATCTCTTCCACAAACCTTTCGCCAAGCACTAATCACTGTCTTTCCAAAACAAAATAAGGACTTATTACAATGTGCATCATACAGACCAATTTCACTTCTGAATAATGACGTTAAAATACTCTCTAAAATCATAGCCAGAAGGATGGAGAAAGTGCTCCCCTCTGTAATATCACAAGACCAAACTGGATTTATTAGGGGCCGACACTTATCTTCAAATCTTCGACGCCTGTTTAATGTAATATACTCACCAACTAAATCAAACACCCCAGAAATATTATTATCATTGGATGCAGAAAAAGCATTCGACATGATTGAATGGAAATACCTTTTACTACATTGGAGAAGTTTGGGTTTGGCCCGAACATTTGTGCATGGATTAAATTACTGTATACTAACCCAGAAGCTTCAGTTTGCATCAACAACATTTGCTCAGACTACTTTAAACTAGAACGTGGCACTAGACAAGGATGCCCTTGTCACCACTGCTGTTTGCGATTGCCATTGAACCACTGGCAATACATTGTCGAAATACTGATCAGATAAAGGGGATTAGCAGAGAAGGACTGGAACAGAAAATCTCATTATATGCAGATGACATGGTACTGTATATATCGGACCCAGAAAATTCTGTGCCTGCAGTCTTAGCAGCACTCACAGAATTTCAAAAGCTCTCTGGTCTCAGAATTAATCTGAATAAAAGTGTACTCTTTCCAGTGAATTCTCAAGCATATAATATTAGATTAGACACCCTACCTTTTATCATTGCAGAACAGTTTAAATACCTCGGGTAAACATCACAAGTAAACATAAAGCTCTTTATCAACAAAATTTCGCAGTCTGCATGGAAAAAATTAAACAAGACTTGCATAGATGGTCAACCCTTCATCTCACACTAGCTGGAAGAATTAACACTGTTAAGATGAATATTCTTCCTAAGCTCCTTTTTATTTCAAAACATCCCAATATACATTAATAAATCATTCTTTAAGCAATTAGATTCAACAATAACCTCATTTATTTGGAATTCAAAACATCCACGCATCAAAAAGCGACCCTACAAAGACAAAAGGCAGAAGGTGGCATGGCTCTACCTAACTTCCAGTTTTATTACTGGGCAGCAAATATACAGGCATAAGAACCTGGACACAAATAGAAGAACATACACAGGCATGGACCGCAATAGAAGTAAAATCCTGCAGTACTTCTTTGTATTCCTTGCTCTGTGCTCCAATAAACACACGTTATCGGCAATACACTAATAACCCAATTGTGCTCCACTCACTTAGAATCTGGAACCAATGTAGAAAGCATTTTAAGACGGAGAAGCTTCTATCTGTGGCACCTCTGCAAGAGAACCACCTCTTTCAACCTTCACAAACATATGCAGTTTTAATATCTGGAAAAATTTGGAATTAACTTGCTTAGAGATCTTTATATAGACAACGTCTTTGCATCCTATGAACAATTACATTTAACATTTAACAGCTACACATTTCTTTCACTATCTTCAAATCAGGAACTTTGTTAAACAGAACCTTCCAGATTTTCCTCATCTTGCACCCTCATCCATGCTGGAAAAATTATTGCTCAATTTCAAGGAGTTAGACTCCATCTCTACAATATATAAAATCCTTTTACAATCCCTCCTTTCAAAGATCCAAGAGGACACTGGGAAAAGATCTCTCAATTAATATATCAGAAAAGGAGTGGAAAGTAGCAATGCAGAGAATTCACTCGAGCTCCATATGCGCAAAGCATACAATTATACAACTCAAAATTATATATCGAGCACATCTGTCTCGACTAAAACTCTCAAAATGTTTCCAGGGCATGATCCAACCTGCGAACGTTGCAACCAAGTCCCAGCCTCACAGGTCACATGTTCTGGGCCTGCACCAAATTAACATTATTCTGGACAAAAATTTTTAATTACCTTCAGACAGCCTTGGACTCACAATCCCTCCTAACCCATTAACAGCTGTGTTTGGGGTTCTTCCAGAGGGGTTTAAAGTGGAGAAAGACAAACAAATCATGATTGCATTCACTACACTGTTGGCACGCAGACTCATTCTGATAAACTGGAAGAACCCAAACTCTCCTCTTTAAGTCAGTGGGAAACCATGTGTTATATTATTTGAAATTGGAAAAAATCAAATACTCAGTTAGAGGATCTGTGCAGACCTTTTTCAGAACATGGCAGGATCTAATCAGTAATATTTTAAAATAAGTTCATATAGCACAGAGAATTTTTAAATTAGGTATGTTTACAAGCCTTAAATTTAACGTTATTTGGCTTGCTCTCTCTCTCAGGGTGGGGATCGATCTGTTCTTAACTCAATTTTTCTTTTGTAAAATCTTGATTGCTTTGTATGGATTGTAATAAAATTAATAAAAATAAAAAATAAAAAAAAAAGAAATGAGTACATTAGAGGGTCAGCTCAGGTTTTATGGTTTGGAAACAAAGTTAGAGAGGTGAGATTGCGTTGATTTGGACACGTGCAGAGGGGAAATGCTGGATATATTGGGAAATGGATGCTAAGGATAGACCTGCCAGGCAAGAGGAAACAAGGATGGCCTAAGAGAAGGTTTATGGATGTGGTGAGAGAAGATATTCAGGTGATGGGTGTAATATAGCAAAATGCAGAGGACAGGAAGATATGGAAAAAGATGATCTGCTGTGGCAACTCCTAACGAGAGCAGCCAAAAGAAGAAGAAGAAGAAACCTGTCTTCCTTTGAAAGCATTTTTAAATGCACTAAATTACTTGGTTGTGTAATCCTTAGCTTCTAAGAACACCTGTTTCAATTAAGAAACTAATTTCTGTAGAAAATCCTGAGATGCAATATTATAGAAGAATATGGGGAGGGTGGATAATAATTGTTTCATAATTTAGGCCTGGGGTTTGTTTCCTGCCTTGTGCCCTGTGTTGGCTGGGATTGGCTCCAGCATGCTGCTGTGACCCTGTAGTTAGGATATAGCAGGTTGGATAATGGATGGATGGAAAAGCACAACTTATTGGAACTGGGCGTTGCTTTTATGTGTTCATTTTGGGGGAAATGTGCTTAATATTAGAAGCTTCCTTGTTTTATACAGTATACAGTAATAAGAAAATGTTGTGCCATCTTGTTTTCATGTAAAGTATTCAGGAGGATAGACATAGTAAAAGTGGGAGAATGTACAGACCACTTGCTAAAATAAGAAATTTCATGTGTCATTAATTCAAAAAAGTGTTTATTTCATGTTTAAAGAAAAATATTACAAGAATATTTATTCTAGCAATAAAACTAAAATGATCCCTATGTTATAACTGAAATATGTTTTATTTGAAGCAAAATAGGAAGAGAAATGTGGGAAAAAAAGAGTCAAAGCTTATTTTTTCTTTGTGCTATTTGTTGCCTTTTTTGGTGTAAATTCTACTGTTTTTTCTATTTTATACTCTGTGAGAATTCAGTACATACAGTCAATCTTTTTATCTTTTGCATCACATAATATTATTTTGATGCTTTGTAATTTATTTGAATGCAGTGCTCATAAATAAAGGTCTGAAATAAAATAAAGATAAATTAGTCCTGGGTATTTTGTGGTTAGGTCCCTTCTTTCTTTGTTTTAAAAACTATCAGGCTTTTCATGTCAAAATGTACTTAAATAAATAAATAAATAAATAACAGGCAGATAACCAGGTGGAAAGTGATTTCATCAAATGTACTGGAATATCAGAAACACAGTAATCAAGGCAGCCATTTCAAAGCAACAGTGTGTTAGAGTCAATGGCTGTATTAAATTGGTTAGATGAAGTATGTGCATATGACTGCATTTGTGTGCAACCTCAGATGGAATGCTAACCACCTCCTAATCTTTACTAGTGTTTCTCGTATGTCACAATATGTCACAATTAGGACAGGCTGAATAGTAACATATGCAAGATAAATGAAAGCAAATGACAAACCTCCTCTTGAAAACAGGAGTTCTTCTATTGAGAACATTTCCTTGAAAGGCCTAATCATACTTGTAACCACACACAAAGTATTTCAGCATTTTCTAGAACTTTCTAATATCAGTTTAAAGACATATCTAGCACATGAAAACTAGTATTCAGAAATGCTTCAGGATGTTAATGTTGTTGTTTGAACTGAAGGAATCAAACATAAACTAGCCAAGAATCACACTACAATTTGTCAAATGTATGGTGTACATGTATAATGCTAACTAAATTATTTCCTGCATTTCTTTGTATAGAAATGTCTACATTCAGATAACAAACTTAATTTGCAGCAGAAGGGAAAAAATTTTGCACAAAAAGAAAAAATATAGATTACCATGTAGAATGCAAGGATTGTGCCTCATAGCGCTTCAACTCTGGTTTAATTCCTTGCTAGGTTTCCTTCACTGCATTGTATCACGGTATTTGGGTGAATGGTGAATCTATGTTGTTTCGATGTCAGTTAGTAAGTGCGCATCTGCATTTGCAGTCAAACCCTAAAGTGCCTTGCTTACATTGTTGCTGAGGTAATCTCTCATTTCTCTTGACCCTGACTTGGAAAAAGTAACAACAAAAAAAGTACGGACTGATGGAAGTGTGCAAAACTAAATTTAAAGTTCCTGTTTAAAAAAGGAAAATTAAAAGTCCAAACTTTTATGATGTGTCTTGCAGTATATGCCCAAGTCAATTTATAGCTATACCTGCTACTTTTAAAAAGCTTTTTCAGAGTGTTTTTTGATATAATGAAATGATTTTGAACATATACGCCTTAACTGCTGACACATAACTGGTTTCAACTTTCAGTATGAGTACAAAAGTTAATATGTTGCCTATAATAAATGGATTGCATTCTAAAGGTATAATATTATATATTCATTCTGTCCTCCTGCATTTTCTAAACTTTACCATTCTGATTCAGTGTCACAGGTGACCCAAGGCTATCCAGGTTATTATACAACAGTCAACAATGCAGAGTTGGAAACCAGCCTGTCCTGCTCATTTTTGGGAAGTGAAGTAAATGGAAAAATTAATATTTCATACAGATACTGCCCCATCTGAGACATAAATCTGGGACCCTGGAGCTATAACCTATAACCACCTTTGCAACATTATATAGCGAAAATGGTTTTATGAGGTATCTTAAGCCTAAAAATGTTTAGATCTGTCCCATTTTTCCAATCCCACTATTGGAGAATTCACAGTTTACTAGCAGGAAATGTTAAGTTTTCCTACTTACAGTAATTATTTGATATTAATTTTGACAGTACTTATGTTATATAACTTCTAATCCATGTTGTTGCATTTCACTCCTACAACAGCAGACAGTTTCTTTGCTGCTCTTCTTGAAAATTTTACCTTCCCTCTGTTTTTCAATGTAGATGTGTACTCATGGGCTTTAAGCTTTGCATAGTAATCCGAGAATTTATTATAAAGAATTGAAATTGGCATTCCATTCAGGATGATTCCAAAGGAAATACAAGCAAAAGCAAAAAGCCTCCCAAGGTGAGTTTCTGGAAACATGTCTCCATATCCCACTGTGGAAATGCTCACCTATAAAAAGAAAAAACATCAGTTAAGATCCATTTTCTTTTCTGCCTTATAAAAAAGACAGTTTGCCGTGTTTTAATAAGTTCAACTGAAGCAAATTGTGTGGAATGAAAGACTGCACACTTTTTTCAACAACAAAACAACACTTATTTCTATAGTACATTTTCTTACACAGAATGTAGCTCAAGGTGTTTTACAAGATGTCAAAGAAATAGATGCAAGAAAATCAAACAAATTAAAATTGGTACAAATAATAATTAATAAATAGCTAAAAATAGTTCAGTACAGATTTACAGAAAATGTCCCTCTATATATAATGCAAAATTGATTGACTGACTGAGAAACTCATCAACAAAAGTATTCTTTTATTTTTAATTAATAAGTTTAAATTCAGCAAGATGATACTGTACATCTAGGATAGTATCCTTTCAACTAAGAAAGGATATTTCAATATATCTACATATCAATATTTAGGGGTAAACCCCCCTACAATAGAAAAACATATTATTCCAAATCTCAAAAATGCTCTGATGAAGTTGATTAAAATTTGGTTTCTACATATACATATCCTAAAAGTGATCAGACTTGCAGGTGCTACATACTGTATATACAAAGAAATCTGGACGTGAATGGGTTGTTAAATACACGCATGAACATCCGGAAAAAAATCACAGGGCTTCTGTTACCAAATGTACCTCAGAATATATTGATATGAGCAGAGGAACATCTGTTTGCCCATGTGATAGAAACTGACATCTTCATTAAAGAAAAAAAAAATGTATGCTCTACTAGGACAAGTCTGATAAAACCTTTTTGAGTCAATAATCAGGCAGGAGAAAAGCTTGTCTCTCTGCATCATTTATTACTCTTGCTGTGCCAGGCTGAATAGGGAGCATCCATCAAAACAGTCTATTACAGCATGGTCAGAATGATCAAAAAAAGAAATGTAGAAGTCCATTTTATAAACAATTGAATTTATATGCAGTGTCAATCAATGCATAGTTTTTACTCAGGTTGGTTTGTTGGTTTACACATCCAAAAACTTAGAAAAGGCAGTGAGATGCAGTGGTTAAGGCTTTGGACTTCAAATCCTGATATTGTGTGACCCCGAGCAAGTCACTTCACCTGCCAGTGCTCCATTTGGAAGGAGAAAACAAATGTAACCAGTTCGATCTCAAATGCTGTAAGTTGCTTTCGATACAGGTGTTGGATAAATCAATAAATGTAAATTTAGAAATCAAAGTAATTTTTTAAATACTCTTGTTCTTCTTATATCTTTAGGCTTAGCTATTATCCTTGAGATTTCTGTGTATTTGAGAACTGTCTAATCTTGTTGTTTTCAGGACATCTACTGCTTTCTGAGTACATTTTGTATAGGACATCAACCTTCCTATGGCACACACTTGTCTTTGTGTACTTAATCATTTCAGTTCTTTTTCATGACATTTCTTAAAATAAATGCTTATATACATATTTCAGTGTGCACTGCAAGCCAAAATACTTAACTATTGTTACCTCTAAATTATTCTATCACACCTGCAAATCAAAAAAGATCATTGCTTTGGCTCAAAAATTGCAATTACGTGTTTAACTATACTTCGAACATTGTAAATCATTATACATCTAATAAAGAACTTCTTATAGGGTTCATAAATATTAAATGCTCATATTGTTCTGTATTGAAATGGACTGATGAACCACCTGCAATGTTCTGTAAAAGTGTAAAAATCAAACGATAAACTTTTGAAAACCTACAATGGTCTATTAAAAGTTTAGTAGGGGGAGTCAAACTAAAGTTAGAAGATTGGATTTATTCGCAAATGGAACACACCTTAACAAAACTGATAATGTCATTTTCCAATGTCATCTCCACCCTTCTCAATGCACTTGTGCCACCTGCCTGGAAGTGCCTGGATTCCAGCAGAAAAAAAGGCTTCTATAAAACAAAGGATTGCTGGCAGACACACTCTAAAATGGAGACAATTTGATCATGTAAAAAGTTGTTTACTTGAAGTAAGTAAGTAAGTAAGTCTCATACCAACTTCCCACATTATGTACGATGATTAACTGTTCCTTGGTTGTAGTGGGCACAGTGGTAGTGTTGCTGCCTTGCAGTTAGGAAACCCAGGTTTGCTTCCCAGATCCTCCCTGAGTGGTGTTTGCATGTTCTCCCCATTTCTGCGTGGGTTTCCTCCCACAGTCCAAAGACATGCAGGTTAGGTGCATTGCCGATCCTAAATGGTCCCTAGTGTGTGCTTGGTGTGTGTGTGTGTGTGCCCTGCAGTGGGCTGGTGCCCTGCCCGGGGTTTGTTTCTGCCTTGCACCCTGTGTTGGCTGGGATTGGCTCCAGCAGACACCTGTGACCCTGTAGTTAGGATATAGTGGGTTGGACAATGGATGGATGGATGGATGGATAGTTGTAGTGATGTACAGTATATATTTCTTATGTTTGTTTTTACAAACTCAGGAATTCCTTTGTCTCCTCAGTTTAGCAAAGCTGAACCTATAGTCTGTTGTTGAGTTCCTGTAGCTCTGCTGTTAGAAAGGATTTTCAACATTAGTATTCTTTTGTTCATCTAATTATACACGTTTAACATGCAGAATTAAGCACACATAGTGAAAGTAAACATATTTACCTGCCTCACTCTTTTAATTCTCTTGTGATTGTAATTTTAGTATGCTAGTCTAATTTAATTGAGTTCTCTTTCTTATAAGTATGTATTCACTTGATTATTCCTTCCTTCCTGAGAGGCTTATACTGTATGTGATACTTACATATGTGCGTGTGATCAAGGAAATATTATCCTTCTTGAAGGTTCAAAGTATCCATTGCAGCTATAAGAAATCAAGGGCCATGATACTGGATCCTTTAATCTTTGCCTCCCATACATTTAACTCTCATTCCTTATGTTGGCCATACAGATATCCACTTTTGCCTTCCACAGCATGGTGGCTGCTCACCCTTGGTCAGTTGATGTGGCTATCCAAAATGCACAGCAGATAACAGTGTCTGTGGAATGTATATAATAGTCTTGATTTCTTGTGAGTTTAGCAAATTTTAGACTGGCTATAAAGGTAGATGTGCTATGTTTGACTTTCTTATACACACTGATCCCAAATTTCTAATATGCAAGTTAGCTTGTTGTAACTATGTGCTTATACAGTATAGTAAAAAGTATTCATTATAAAGATAGACAATGTTATGGTGCAATATCTTACACTAGACTTTTACTTTTCATTCATCTATCGTTTAATTATTGAAACTGCTCAGTCCAGATTAGTGCTGTTGCGGCTGGAGACGATGGTAACACAATCACGAAAAGGGAAGAAACAAACAACGGATGGAGTAGCAGCCCATTGCAGGATTCGCTTATAAACACACCTACCCTCACATAAGGGGCTATTATGGAATACATTAGGGACCAACAACAGGGAAACATATTTATTATATAATAATTAAAAATACATATAGTATTATTTTTTAGCATTTTTTCTTATTTCTGCATTTGTCCTTCCCTCATGTTCTCCTGGGGCCTCATGTATAAACGGTGCGTACGCATAGAAATGTTGCGTAAGAAAGTTTCCACGTTCAAATCGTGATGTATAAAACCTACACTTAGTGTAAAGCCACTCACTTTTCCACGGTACCTCATACCCTGTCGTACGCAAGTTCTCTGCTCGGTTTTGCAGACTGGTGGCACCCAGCATCAAAGCAGTGCTACTGTTCCTGTGTGGTTACTCTTTATTTCTTAGATCCACATTCCTGCCAAGACTTTATAAATACACTGAAACTAACCGCATATTGTTTATTAGTGTAATGTATCTGATTGTAATTAACTTGTAACAATATAATGGTCCAGGGAATAGCCATAGTATTCCAAATACCATTTTAAGAGCCATTTTCCTAGTTCTATAAGATTCATGAATATTTTACTGGATGATAATGCATAAAATATGGAAGGTTCCTATAACCCCCGTGAATAGAATTGTGTTGGTATTTTCCTGCCATTTCTAACAGTTTTGACTAAAACAATAATCTCCAGTTAGTGTCTAGCCTTACCTTGTGTAAGGCACAGAGGCATACGGTTTTTAACCGTTTCTTGTTTGTGCTCACGTTCGTGGTTGCGCATGTGACCGTGCTTGGGCACATGTCTATGTGTCAACAACCTACGGGCCTTTTGAGTGTGAAGTAACTTGTAAAATAAAAGATTTAAGTGTTGAACTGTATGTTTAAGGCATACAGAAGAAGAAATTAAGAACCTTTAAGTATAGAAATAACCAAAGCTTCTCAAGAAAAGCTAAATTTATAGAAGATACATTTTTTCCTTTTTTTTTGCCTTTATTCTATGTGTGTAACTATTTTTCTTTTTATTCTTGTGTGGATTATTTGCTTTTAACTTTCACTAAATATTTTAAAACAAACTTATAGACTGTGAGATTTCTTTGACATGCGTCTTACCCCTGCCTGACTTCGCCTTATACATCGGCGGCTACAACTATAACTGCTTTAGCATTGTTACTCTCACTGCACCTTTTTTTTTGTACTTTCAGCTGCTCCCATTAAGGGTTGCCACAGCGGATCATCTTTTTCCATATTACTCTCACTGCACCACTCTGAGTATTTATATCACTGTATCTGAGTGGGGAATCACCGCAGCAGCTGATCAGAAAGAGAATTATCAGTATACAGCATCAAGCACACGCTTGCCGTTCAGCCACGGCAAAACGTTTCAAAGCCTTTCCTGTACAGACCTCGTGGTTCCGAAACAGTTTCATCCCAAGAACTATAAACGCACTCAATCAATTGCTCTTTGTAGAACTGTTTGTACTTATAAGTACAATCACCTCACTATAAACTTGCACTACAGTTATAATATTACACAACCTGCGCCACTTCATAAAGCGCGTATTTACATATGATGACGATATAATTTTTAAGATGAAATGCAGCAAATATGTTGATTATATTATATAGATAAAACCTAGCTTGTGCTGTATTCTTACTAGGGCTGATGTGACACTGGAAGGATAGAAGGATAGAATAATTAAACATGTACTACAAAGGTATTTCAGTGTTCCTTAAAAGTTTTCAAGAATCGTTGTTGTAAGCTTACAGATGGCTTAACGTCTATTACAGAGATGATTGTGTGGCGATTGGGTATTTCGAGAAAGAAAAGTAAGCACAGGAAATGGAGGTTAGTACGTTTGAAAGAGACAGTACTGCTACAATAAATTCATTGAAGGTCGCGCACAATCACACACCGTGTTACTCTATTTAATAACAGCTTTTACTCCCATCATCATGAAAAAGATATCACAAATACATCTCAGTATTTTAATTATTCAGAGAGCTGTAATATCACGAATGTAATGGATTCTGTGTCCTGTCGGAAAAAGAGAAAGCGGAAGCATGTAGTGATTCATACACATAGAGCAAAAGATCAAATACAAAACAAAGCATTTAACGTGCTACTTTAATTACGATGTGATTTGAGAAACTGGTTAATTAAACGATTTTAACATGAAGTTTCTGATGTTCTACTTTAATGACAAAATAAACTACGTAATTAAAGTGGAAATTTCAAGATTAAAGTTGACATTTCATGCTTTTTCCCCACTGTGTGCCTTTTTTTTCTCTGTACCCTAATAAGCTTTCATATGACACTCAGACGGTGGGCTACAACTCGCCTTTTCACGGCGACTTTGACATGTGACAACTTCTTTTTTTATTTTGGGCACTGTGTGACTTTGTGAACTTGAGCTTTCGAGTCTCACCGACACACTATGTCAGTCAATCGGCTTCCTTTTCTTATTTATACCACTGTTTAAATCAACAAATAGTATCTTTTTCTTTGCCTCCACTTGGTATTCACTGAAATTCTTATATTTTCCCCCGTGCTTTTCCCATTGTCTTTTCACAGAACGCTGAGCTTAAGGGCTATTTATATTGATTTGTATATTCAAAGAGGCGTAATTCTGGGAGGAATTGGGGCAGGACAGCAGGTGCGTGCACGTGCATTACTTTTCACACTGACCGGGATTTATGTAGCGGAAGAACGTGGAAGTTGGAGTACGCACAGATTCCTGCATCTGGATTTTTCTGTGCGTAAGCACATTTCGGCTTTTTTGCTTACGTCATGTTATGGTGTGAATTCTACTCACGGCTTTATGCATGAGGCCCCTGGTCTTGTTCCCTTTTTCATTTTGTGTTTCTTTCCTCCACCTCTTCATTTTTGTTATTGTAGTGTAGTATAAATATAAGAAAGAAAATGTTGGCTTGGGGTGGTAAAGCAGGTCTGCGGCATAAGAAGAGTGGTCATTTTTAATAAATAAGTAATGGGGAGTGGGAGCAGGTTGCAAGCATTCTGCTGAAGAAGACTCCTCGTCTCCGTGTTGGTGCGAGGCAGTCAGCCATCCGTGCGTTGCCTTGCTTGTTACCAGTACGGGACGGCAATCAGGTGATGGAGATCGCATCTGCAACCGCTCCCCCAGCCTATAAAGGGTAGGGTGAAAAAAAAATAATGAGAAACGGTACAAAAGAGAGAGACAGACAGACAGACAGACAGACGGACAGATACATGCATGCACGCACGTGGACGGGAACGGTGCCTCAGGAGTAGTTTATGGCCAACGCTCAAGATGGAGGCATGAGGATCACTTCTGTTGAGCAGCAGTGATCACTACGCTAAAGAGGATCCTCTCGCTGGGTGGAGCCTGTGACTGGCAGCGGTGGTAGGATGGCGTGCTCTCTCCGGGTGAAGACAGTTGTTTCTCATTTTAATAATGACAGTAGTCGAGCAAGCAGTTCAAAGCTGGTTGTGTTGTAAACTGCTGTAAGAATACACACACCATAGCAAGCCAGTGCTGACTCACACTGATGACATCATCATGTGCTGCGCCAGCCCGCTAACTAACATCTCTTAGCATCTTTCCTTTCTGAACAGAATTAGCCATAAAATGTATAACTAGAATTACCATTGATACCAAGTAAAACTTTTTTTTTTTCCACAATAGACCTGTAGGAAGTAGCACAGTTTCTTAAATATAAACACAGTACGTCAATGTCTATTTTTTTTAACAATCAATGTAATAGCAACAATAACATACAAGTAGAAAAAAATGAATGAGAAATAACTGCAAGAACGGTGGGGGGGGGGAACGGTTACATCACAAATTGAGTCTGTTGGGAGGCCAAAGCGTGAGATGACGGTGGTATGTTGTGTTGGGGTGGCATCACTAACGTCAGCACAGGAGTCCTGAAGAGGGGGTGCTGTTACTATTGCAGGAGATAAATGCACCTCCTTCCTTGTGTTCCTCTGCCTTGCCATTTCCTTCCGATTGACTGAAAGTTGCCGAAGTCCCAGACTTTAAATCTGAATTTTGCACAGAGGACTCTGCTGGCCTCAAGTCCACTCTATTCCAATGATACAGTGAACCATCTACTCCTACTAAGTAGGATCTCAGGGCTACCATCAGCACACAGGATCCCAGCTTCTAGATGCCCATTTGATCACCTGGTGGCGGCTTCATCTGAATTGCTTGCCCCACTGAAAGCTCTGGAAGGTCTTTTGCACTATGATCATAAATAAGCTTTGCTATTTCTTTTCTCTTACGTAGTTTATTCACAACACCTGTCACGACACTGGGCTCTTACAATGCATTGGCGACTGGAAGGGCAGTCTTCAAGTGCCTGGACATTAGGCGCTGTGCTGGGCTACTGTCCATTGTTTCAGTTGGTGTGTTACGCCACTGGAGTATGGCCTTCCAGGCGTCAGTGCCGTCACGCAGTGTTTTTTTGATGAGATTCTTTGCTATTTTCGCTGCTGCTTCAGCCTTGCCATTAACCTTTGGGTGTTGTGGGGAGAATGTGCAATGTTCAAATTCCCATGCTGCAGCAAAGCATCTGAATTGAAAACAACCAAACTGGGGCCAATTATCGGTGATTACTCTATAAGGTTGACCATACCGGGCAAACTGTGCCATACAACGTTTGATAGTTGTTTCTGCAGGTAAATCAGGTAAGAGCTCTATTTCCCAAAAGTCATGTGATTCAAGCCAAACCGAAGCTAGGCATCATCTGACACGCCCACTCTCTTTCAAACGTCATTTCGCTAACTGCTGCGGATAGGGTTCTGAAATAGAAAAGAATCTGGCAATGATTACTCCTCGAATTCCGTCCTAACTTTCCACGTAACACACGAAATGTTCTAAGTTTCCATGTAACACGCAAAATGGCCAAACGAAAAATTTCAGACTTTTTCTCAATGCTCAGTCGTCCAAATCCTGCATTGTCTACTTCTGAACGAACCGAAGATAATTCAGTCAGCGGGTTATCTGAGGTACAGCCACAGGTGTCCGGAAATGTACAGTTATTAAAGGATGACAACTCCGTCCCGTTAGCAAAGTATTCTGTGCCCGCGGCTCCGATGCCTGGAAGACAGTTTAAAGCGGCTTGGTTAAAGGACATCGCTTGGTTACGGTATGACAAGGGAAAGATGTATTGCAGCTTTTGTGCACAAGCCGGACAAGAAATTCCTGGTAAAACAGAATAAATTTGTGGTACGAGCCATTTTAAAAAGGAAACTGAAAAAGCATGGTGAGAGTAAGAAACACAAGAATGCCAGAGACTGTGTGATCGCTAGGTCTGCTCCTCATGATACCCCCATAGCAAAGGCAGTGCAACGTGCTTGTGAGAAAGTGACAGAAAATGAGATGAAAGAATTACAAATAAAATTCAATGCCGCATATATGATTGCACTGGAAGAAATACCGTTCACAAAGTTTAAATCTCTAATTCTACTGATGAAGAAGAATGGCATGGATGTGTCAAAAGCATATGATAATGATACAGCATGTGCAGAGTTTGTAGGTTGCATTGCAGATGAATTAAAAAGTAATGTGCTGGAAGAAGCTTTAAAGGTAAACTGCATCTCTGTTATAACTTATTGTGGAACAGATGTCTCAGGGAAAGACAATGTCATCACATACTGTAGGTATGTATCTGATGGAACACCTAAGACTCATCTAGTAGGTTTGGCTGAGATTGATTATGGTCATTCAGAAGGGATTCAAAACACCATTAAATCACTGCTTCAGAATGCTGACCCAACCAACCCAAATTGGTGGGTACATAAAATGAGTGCTTTTGGAGCAGATGGCGCAAGCGTGAACACGGGTGCAACAGGGGGAATAGGGGCACTTTTCAGAAAAGAGATAGGTGAACATGCTCTGCCTTTCCAATGTCTACCCCATCGGCTGGAACTGGCAATGCTTAACACACAAAGGTCAGTGCCAATGATTGAAAAAGTTTATGACCTTCTACAACTAGTGTGGAAAACGTATCATTTCAGTCCCAAAAGCAAGTGGGAGCTGAAGGCTATAGGAGCAGAGTTAGGATGCACGGTACGAAACCCATCAGCAGTAAAAACTCAGCCATGGTTGGCACACATTTATCGGGCACTCTCAGTTTTTCTCCATTCAAACTATGCAACAGGTCAGGGGCAGTAAATTGCTGTGCATCATCATATAGAGCACCTTGCAGTCATGTCCAAAAACACAAGACATAAAGGGAAGAGCCAAACACATTGTTCAGCAAATGGAAAGCCTGTCTTTCATTGCCTTTTGTCACATTTTACATGACCTTTTTTCAGAGGTCTCAAAGCTGAGCCTTACACTTCAAAAAAAATTCTTATATACTTCCTCAGGCAGTTGCTGCAATTGTGGGCTGTGTGGTAACAATTAAAGGATTGAAGGAAAATGCTTTGAGAGAAGGGAAGCTGCAGGAATTCTTACAGCACATAGGTTCTCAGCCTGAAGGTTCAGTGCAACAGGAAGGGCCATCAGCAAGCAGCAGTGAGAGGGCTACAAGTAACCCCCAAAATCAGGCCACATTCAGAAGTGATCTAAAGGCCGCAAATGAAAAAACAGTTGACATTACTGTTCAAGAATTGGAGATCGGGTTTGCAAACATGATGTCAAGTGTTACACAGCACGGACATTCAAAGGGATCAGAAATCATCAATTCATTTTCAGTGTTTTGTCATGATGCATGGCCAGAGGACATTGATAGCTATGGCAAGTGTGAGATAGACACACTTATTAAATGGTACAGGGAGCTCTTATCAAACAATGGCTGCGATGTCACAGCTGTGCAGAAGGAATGCCTAATGTTGAAAATATTAGTGAAGGGTCAGTTTATGGATAAGACTTACGGTGGCCTATGGACAGTGATGCTGAGCAAGGAGCCTTTCTGTACAGATTTTAAAAATCTGCTTCACTTAGTCGAAATAATGCTGGTGCTTCAGATATCTGCAGCTTAGTGCGAGGGAGGATTTTCAGCACAAAACAGAATGAAATCAAAAGTGTGCAACTCCCTAAGTGTAGAAACACTGGAAGACTTGGTAAGGATCAGTACAGAGGGCCCTACACTTGAACTTTTAGACCCAGAGCCCAGTGTAAAGCGCTGGTTGTCAGCCAGTAAAAATGATGCTGACATTGTAACGGTTAGTGACAGTGAACTTGAAAAGTAATTAATTTCTTTATATTTGTACACTCATTACAAAATGATTATTTCAGAATTGATTGTTTATAATGTTTGTTATTGTGTTAATTATTGTGGTATTATATGTAAAACATATTCAGTGTTTGTATTTGTAGTGTTCCTTACACATGTTGTGTATAAGACCCTGGACTTGAAGTATTGCTTATTAGTAAACATTTGCACTGTTCACATATATGTGCCATTTATTCTTTTGTTATTATTATCTATAAGACCTTGCAGAGGACACTAGTAGGCAGGTCAAATAGCTCAGATAGGAAAAAGGAAAGGCAGTGTGAGGTAGACCAAAGAAACAAACAAACAATACAAGTAAATATTATTTGTTTATTTCACATTTGGCATGCGGTAGAGATTATGGCTCCCAAAAAAAGCATTTGGCTCCTAAATATTTTGGGTTTAGGAGCCAATGGCTCCCAAATTTTTTTTTTCTGTCTGGAGCTCTGTGTAGTGGCTCTGGTGAGGGAGTCACTCAAAAACATTTCAGGACCTGGTTTATATACCACTTTGAGGTTGTAATGCTGGAGGGCAAGCAGCATACTCTGGAGACGTTTCGGTGCACAGATAAGGGATTTACTAAAAATTGAGATAAGAGGTTTGTGATTCGTTTCTGTTATGATTTGATCTTGGCCATATAAGTAGGGGTGGAAATGCTGGCAAGCAAATGCAATATTTAGGCATTCCTTCTCTATCTGTGTATAGTTTTGCTCAGCTGAAATCAATGCTCTCGAAGCAAAAGGAATGGGCTGGCCGTCTTACATGAGGCAACAGCTGAGACCGTGTTGGCTTGAATTGCTTTGGATGGTAACAGGTTTAGACACATCATAGTATCACAAAACTGGAGTTGTGGTGACAAGCTTCTTAATCTCTTGCACAACAGCTTCATGTTTGGGAAGCCAGTGCCAAGTTACATCCTTGCTCAAGAGTTTCCTTAGGGGCTCACACACTTCCGAAAGACGTGGTAAGAACTTGCTCAGGTACGTGATGAACCCTACAAATCGTTGCACAGCTTTTGTATCTACTGGAGTTGGCATTTCCATGATTGCCCGCACTTTCTCTGGATCAGCTTTTAAGCCACTGGATGACAAAATGTGTCAACTCATGCTGCTTATGTTGGTACACTTCTGGTGCAACACTAAGGCCAAAAGGAAGCTTCAGCCACCTCTTCTGCCCCCAGGGTGTCCAAAATGTGGTCATGAAACTACTTTCCTCATCTAGCTTACACTGGAGAAAGGCATCTCTGGCATCCACTAAGGTAAAGAGCCTAGCCTTAGGGAGTTTGTACAGTACATCCTCCAGAGTGGGCATAATATAGTGAGAATGTTGCAGTGCTTGATTCAGAAATTTTGGGTCTATGCATACCCACAATTTATCAGGTTTCTTCACAATTACCATGTTGCTGATTTGATCAGTCGGTTCAGACACTGCAGCAATATGGCTATCAGCTTCATATTTGTCAAGATGGGCTTTAACAGCATCCTTCATAGCAACTGGCACATTACATGGGGAACATTGAACTGGCTGTACAAACCTGTCTAGGTTAAAATGTATAGTGCCTGGGAGGCAGTCGATTGGTCCTGTGAAGATATCCGCATACATTTTAATCAAGCTACTGCAGGTGAGGGGCACGGATGAGGCACTGTCTGTGAGGTACAGCTCTGCTGGAATTGAAAAGCACATTAGGCCAAGCCTTTCACACGTTGAGCCTGACAGAAGAGGTTTCTGACTGCTCTCTGCGATCTCAAATTCCAAACAATGCTTATGACCGCGAATGACACATTCTGTGTCAAAGAGTCCTAAGGAAGTTATTGTTTGACCCGAGTACAGTTTTAACTTGGTATTACTGGGATGCAGTTTAGCTCTTGGTGCTAATCTCATTTTGTCCTTTAAGCACTTAATATTGCAAATGGCCCCAGAATCTAACTGACATTGCTGTGGTTTCTAGTGAAGCTGCAGTGTAACAAACCACTTCTTACCTCTAGTACCCATAGTGCCAATGCGCTCAGTAGAATAAACATCATAATCAGCACAGCTGCCTGCTTGGTTTGCTTCTGGTTTAATTGTAAGAAGTTTACCTTACATTTGTCTTCTCTTGCTTTTCAGGCACACTCTAGCAAAGTGGTTGGCTGTTTGACATAAGTTGCTTGTCTTTCCATATGCTGGACAGTGCTCCCTCTCACGTCCATGTGGACTGTCCCAATATTTGCATGTCAGTCGATCTGTATCTGAGCCTGAAAACTGACTTACCTGCTTTGCTGCGGTGATGGGTAGTGGCCTCCTGGTAAATCGCTTTGAGGTGGCATTAACACTATCCATGGAAGGTTTATCCAACTCCATCGACCTATGTCTCATGTCAGTGAGCTCTGCTGATTGATATGTCTCCACGGCCATGGCCAGGGTGAGATCTCTCTCTCATAATAACCGCCTGCAGGTTGCTTCATTTGCTATACCTAGAACAATTTTATCTTGAATAAATTCATCTCTTAATGCTCCATACTCACCGGTGGCAGATTTTTGTTTTAACAGTGTAAGAAAACTGTCAAATGGCTCCCCTTCCTCCTGTTTGCAACTCACAAATACGTATACGTACAAATCACCCTCTTTGTAGGTTTAAAGTGTCCGTCCAATACATTTAGAATAGCCATTGCATTGGTCTGGTCCACTGCTGAAATATTCTGGTTGTGCTTGTAGATATGTCTGCACTCGGCGCCCATGATACTCTGCAAACGTAGCCGCTTGAATTGTGGCGTCCTTCCTATTAAGCATGATAGCAATGGCATAATCTTCAAATTCTGACCGGTAAACATCCCAATTTGTGCTGAGGTTACCATAGCCGCGGATATGTTCAGCGCAGACCTTGTCTGTGCTTAGGATGCGAAAGGAAAGCAGTGCTTTTTTAGTCTTCGGAACCGTGTGATTAAACTTCTGACACCATCTTTCTCACATTAATAATGACAGTCAAGCAATCAGTTCAAAGCTGGTCGTGTTGAAAACTGCTGTAAAGGCTTATATATACTTCACGCTCAGAACGCATACGCGCCCGCATCATGGCTGCCACGCGTTTCCAGCGTTCATTTGATGCATTCTCTGAACAGGTCCTCAAAAATTAGCGCAACGCGTGTGTGAGTTGCAGTACCAGCAAAAAGTTGGGGGGCACAGTGTGGTAAAAGTTGGAATGTGACGTCAGAGTCTCTGTTTACTATCTACATGTGACAGAAAGCTTTGCGGATCCTATGAGATCGGTGTGCACGCTTCGATGTTTGATGAATGGCTCGATGTGGTGAAGCAAAATGCCGACATACAGATGTATTTGTGGTGCTTTTATATTCAAGCGTTGCATATTCCCGATTGTAATGACACGATACATTTTAAAAGTCTCACATACTGTCTTTTGTGCCATCTTTTTTTCTAGGGCTTCCATCCGGTCCTGACAGCAGCGGATCGCCAGCTATAGATTGCCACATAGAGTACATTAAATGTATGATATTCCAACTCTCTGCACATTTAGAATCCTTACATTTATACTTTAAGTATGTATGTTACATGTTACAGATAAATCGGTAATTTCGTTTAAATAATGAATACTGTTAATAATTACACACATGGGGGTGACATGGTGGCGGAGCGTTAGCGCTGCTGTCTTGCAGGGAGTCACGTCACTAATATTCCCTGGCCTGAAGTTTACATTTTTTCCTGCTAGGTTTCCTCAGTGTGATCTGGTTTCCTTCCAAAGATATGCAGATTTGGTTACACTAAAATGACGCTAGTGTATGTGAGTGCTTGTATTCACCTTGCGATGAGCTGATGCCTTGTCCAGGGATTGCTTCTGCCTCTTGCCCAATGCTAGCTGCAATGGACAAATCCCTGGATTGATGGATTTAATCATTAAACATCCTTTTCAGAGATACTGCAGTAAGGTGTCATCGGAATTTAATGGGTGTTCTAGGCAATTCACAACACAGCGAAGCCGAACTTGTTCTCACCATGATAATATCTTGTATTGCCACCTGGTGGATTCCTACAGATTTACATAAAGTACGCACGCAAGTATAAACAGTACAATGCTTGCGTAGCAGGATCATCCGCTGCAGCATGTGTCACGTTGCATGAAGTAGAAACCCAGCTAAAGAATACACACACCAAAGCAAGCCGGTGCTGACTCACACTGATGACATCGTCATGTGCTGCGCCAGCCCCCATAAATAACATTTCTTAACAACAGTGGGCGCGGATGCAGGGTAGTGATGGGCGGAGTGAAGCCTCACGAAGCATCAAAACGTTTGAAGCAATTGTGTCGGAAATCGTATCGAAGCTTCAAAGCATTTGACACTCACTTCTCTAGTGACACCTCCTGGTCATTTTACACAAACTCATGATCCACTTCAATGACGTCTGTTAAAACTCTTGTTGCTTTTACTTTTTCGCAGCTACAGACTGACAACAAAGAGAAGGGTTCATCAGCAGCTTCTAGTGTCTGATGTCTAAAAAATATAAATATATCTATACTAATAAAAGGCAAAGCCCCTGTGTAGGTAGAAGGCTGAAATTTGGCAGGCTCATTCCTTACAGCTTACTTACAAAAGTTGGGCAGGTTTCATTTTGAAATTCTATGTGTAATGGTCATAACTGGAACCTATTTTTTCGTCCATATACTATAATAGACATCTGCTCGATGGCCGCCTCCAACGTAATTTAGTGCCTGCCCATATAAGGCCGTCCGTCAGCGGCAATCCAATAGAAACACTGCCGCTAAATATTCACGGGTGAAGGACTGTGCTTATGCAGACAAAGATGAGATGGTCAAAGTGGTGTTTGGCACAAACTCAACGAAACTGCGAGAGAAACTTTTAAGTGCCGGGTCTTAGCTAACATTAAATACAGCCGTGGACATCGCACGAGATGGCGCCAGCACAGCTGGGAACCTTCGATGCATGTACACCGAGTGGCTCATGTGAACTGACGCAGTGCACAGACAAAAAGCAACAGTTCCAAAGAGTGCTGAATAAAAACCAAATTACACAACTGCGGAAACAAAGCATGGTGTGAACTGTAAGTTTAAATTAAGTTTATAGACACACTCCCGCTGCCGTTTGTCATGCCTACGAAGAGTATGGTATTCGCGAGATACAAGTTTAATGAGTAGACACGAGGTATAAACAAGACTTTGGATCACTTTGTTGCGGAGTTAAAATTGCTGTAGCAAGAAACTTTGAAGTGCCGGGTCTTATCTAACATTAAATGGTGGACATTGCGAGATCGCATGAGCACAGCTGAGAAGCTTCGATGCATGTACTCTGAGCGGCTCGCGTCAACTGACTTTGCAGGACTGGAAAGGATTAAATTAATTTCATACACACGCTACTGCTAAATATTCACAGGCAATTTCCACAACTTACTACCAGTAATGCCTGTTGAACATCTTACATTCACGAGTTCCGATTTGGGTGGTGAACACTTCGATGAATGAAACCTTTTATCTTTACAATGGTTGACAAACACGGAATAAACTTGAACACAACACGTCCTCCAAATACGAACCTGATTGAAAGAAATAATGCTAATCAAATCCTTGATGACAGCAACACTCATAACGGTCACAAGACTATTACATTGACAATCATGTTACGTTATTTTTAAAATGTTTCCTTTTCTTAGCACAAGCACAGCTGAGAAGCTTCGATGCATGTACTCCATAACGCGTTAAAAAATAACGCATTTAATCACACTTTGCATTCCAAGCAAAGGGTAACTTTTGTCAATGCATGATTTCCTGGTACATCGATTACATTGATGCACACATCAGAGCTACAAAAATGTAAGAGTCGGAAGAAAGCGCGTTTCTAGGACTGATCGGAGGGAAATTTCATTTCAAAAGACTACCCGACGAAAGCCTTGATAAAAGCGTGGTTTGGTGCAAACTGTGCAAAAATGAGTTTGCATACCACCGAGGCACTTCAACCTTATGCTTCCATCTAAATGCAAAACATGTTACAGTGAGCACAGAAACTGTGTATGCTGTTAGCACTAGCAGTACGAGTACCAACAAAAGGTGTCGGCAACCCAAACCTCTTGAAATGACTGGCTTTAGGACCAAAATTAATAAGTCAACATAGGTCAAACTTACAAATTCTCTCGCAAAATACATTGCTTTGGACTGTAGACCACTAACAGTGGTGGAAGATAGGGGTTAGAAAATGTGCTACAGTTAGTGTATTTCAAGTAAAATTCAACAGCTTTATGACATTGAAAAGCAAGCAAAATTAGATGCATTACAGAAAGCGGACTTTGTGGCTCTTACTGGGGATCATTGGACTTCCGTGACCGTTAGTAATTCTAATTACATCTAATTACAAAGTGTTCAATGATCACACTGTTTTAGCCTAATGTACAAAATAATTTTGGCTAAGGTTACTCAGAGTTTAAAGATTAAGTTGGTCAAATTACCTTTTATGTTTCTGCCTTATTTTTTAAGAAGAAAAACTGCACTTTAATTTTGAAATTTTTGTTATTATTATTTAAAGACAATACCATTCTGAAAATGTACTTAAAATACCACTTTTTTTTAAGTCTGCCCAATTTTATCCAGAGATCATATTTTTGTTTCTGTTTTGAAATGAAATGCAGTTTAAATGCATTTTTTTTCAGAAATTAAAACAGCTTGAGTTTTCAATATTCCTGTCCATGTCTATTATTTGATTTTGTTGCCCACTAAAACCCTTTTAAATTAAAAAACAATATTTGTGATTTGGGGCAAATTTTCATGTGTGCTTACATTCGATTAATGAAGATTAATTAATTACACAGCCTCTAATTAATTAGATTAATATTTTTAATCGAGTCCCACCCCTAATATATATATATATATTGTATATATATGTAGATATGTATATGCATATATATATGTATACATGTGTGTGTGTCTGTGTGTATATATATGTATATGTATATATATATGTATGTGTGTATATATATGTATGTGTGTATATATATGTATGTGTGTATATATATGTTTATATGTGTGTGTGTATATATATATATATATATATATATGCCAGCAACACTCATGACAATGACAACACAATTACATTGTCAATCATGTGACGTTATTATTAAAATGTTTCCTTTTCTTTTTCATTACTTCTTTAACACAATACTTCTCCGCTGCGAAGCGTGGGTATTTTGCTAGTAATCTATACTAATAAAAGGCAAAGCCCTCACTGACTGACTGACTGACTGACTGACTCACTGACTCATCACTAATTCTCCAACTTCCCGTATAGGTAGAAGGCTGAAATTTGGCAGGCTCATTCCTTACAGCTTACTTACAAAAGTTGGGCAGGTTTCATTTGGAAATTCTAAGCGTAATGGTCATAACTGGAACCTATTTTTCTCCATATACTGTAATGGAGTTGAGCTTGAAAGCCGTGGGGGGGCGGAGTTTCATGTGACATCATCACGCCTCCCACGTAATCACGCAGTATGTAGAAAACCAGGAAGAGCTCCAAAAATCGCTGAAGAAAACATACATTATATAATTAAGAAGGCAGCGAAACAATTAGAAGCGAGCGAGTGACATATAAAACCATATTCAGCGGCTCACGTGAACTGACGCAGTGCGCAGACTAAAAGCAATAGTTCCAAAGAGTGCTGAACAAAAACCGAATTACACTGCTACGCTCAAATAGACAAACCACACGCCGTGGCGCAATAGTAGAGGCTTTGCCTCTAGCACCGACGTCCGAGGTTCGATTCCCGAGAGGGGATGCACTGAGTATGTACGTGCGCTTCCCGATTCATTTTAGCCTTGCATCCCCTTGGTTTAAGACGTATGAAAAAATATGCGGTTAACGCAGAAAGACAGATCACCAATTGAAGCTTTATGAATAATGGATACTTTATTCGCGATCAATGATTGTTTTGGTAAAGCCATACTCAGTGTATTCATTAGATGAATGGTAAAAAAGTAAGAGCGAGGGGAGGGTAACTTATTGAGGCACGCAGGCAAAACCACAATAGCACGCGGGCTCGATGTACTGTAGTGCGCGTCAACTCTATCTGAATTGCGCAAACACATTTGAAAAAATATATCTTTTCAAGTTCTATTTAGTCCATATGTGTCAAACTCAAGGCCCGCAGGCCACATCTGGCTCGGCGTGTATCTATCTATCTATCTATCTAATTATATCCGGCCCGCGAGATCATTTTATATATTATTGTTATTAATGGCCTGGGTATATGAAGCGCTGGTAACACAATAAACTACAGATCCCATAATGCAGCGCTTCAGCTGCCTTGCCGAACACTTACCGCGTTAATCAAGTCTAGCTTATGATGCTGCAAGTTATTGTGAAGCTAGCCCACATGATGCCAAAGAGAAAAGGTGATTCTGAACATAGAGCCTTTAAAAACCGATGGGAGGCTGAGTATACGTTTACTGACATTGCCGGTAAATCCGTGTGTCTCATTTGTGGAGCTAATGTGGCTGTAATTACAGAATTTAATCTAAGACGGCACTATGAGACAAAACATCAAGATAACCTGAAAGACCTGAATGCAATGCACAAGATACAGAAAGCAGAAGAGTTAAAGAAGAATCTGACACTTCAGCAGGCGTTTCTACCCGTGCAAAATCACAAAGTGATTTCAAGTGAAGTTACTTTTATGGGAGACACAAATGCACCAGTGCAACTTGCTCCACTTTCTCTGTTGCCAAGTAATTTTGAACCAAGTCGGCACTACGGTGTTCCCAAATACGCACTTTGCTGATAAACTGAGCTCACTGCGCACTGAGTTCGCACGTCGCTTTGGTGGCTTTGAAGAACAAAAAAAATAATTTTGAGTTGTTTCGCAACCCATTTGCTGTCGATGTGGAAACTGCACCTGTGCAGATTCAGATGGAGGTGATTGAGCTGCAGTGTAATGGCACACTGAAGGCAAAGTACGATACTGCAGGGCCCGCACAGTTTATTCACTCCATTCCCGCAAAAATGCTCCAGCTCCGTCTACATGCGGCTCGAACCTTGTGCATGTTTGGTAGCACATATCTGTGTGAGAAGCTCTTCTCTGTGATAAAGACTAACAAAACAGCACACAGGAGTCGCCTCACTGATGAGCACCTGCAGTCCATCCTGAGAATCTCCACAACACAGAACCTCACACCAAACAGAAACAAACTTCTTGCCAAAAAAAGATGCCAGGCGTCCAGCTCTGATAAAATGACATAAGAGCAAAGACAACTGAATGATTTGATTTGTTATTGCTGAAAAGAACAAATTTTATTTATATTTCCAGGTTTAGTTATGCACCATGTTCATATTTGAATTTGTATAATTTTGACAGGATATATTTTTATGGAGAGCAAAATATTATAAGTTATTTAAGGTTTGAGTTGATTTATTCCGGAATAATATTCTGTCGACTAAATAAAAATTCCTTCTATTTAAAATTTAAATATAACTTGAACAGATACGATAGTTCATAATATCCAGGCAGACTTGCACGTAAGAGCGGGTGTCATCCGTTTAAACAAACAGCGTATTGCACTGATACAAAATAGCCTGCCAATTTAATTTTTTAGGAATGGATAAATAAATTAAGATTTTGTACAAATAATGTTTTTAATTTTTTCTTCCTTCATGGATTCTGGCACCCCCAGCAGCAGTTGCTCGCACCCCAAAGACTGTGTGTATATATATATATATATATATATATATATATATATATATATATATATAACGTGTGTGTATATGTATATATGTAGATATGTATATATGTTTATATGTGTGTGTGTGTGTGTGTATATGTATATATGTAGATATGTATGTATACAGTATATATGTTTATATACTTTGTATATGTGTGTGTATGTATATAAACTGCTCAAAAAAATTAAAGGAACACTTTGAAAACACATCAGATCTCAATGGGAAAAAGAAATCCTCCTGGATATCTATACTGATATAGACTGGGTAATGTGTTAGGAACGAAAGGATGCCACATCGCTTGATGGAAATGAAAATGATCAACCTACAGAGCCCTGAATTCAAAGACACCCCAAAAATCAGAGTGAAAAATTATGTGGCAGGCTAGTCCATTTTGCCAAAATTTAATTGCAGCAACTCAAAATTGTATGCAGCACTTTGTATGGCCCCTGTGTTCTTGTATACATGCCTGACAACATCGGTGCATGCTTCTAATGAGATGACAGATGGTGTTGTGGGGGATCTCCTCCCAGATCTGGACCAGGGCATCACTGAGCTCCTGGACAGTCTGAGGTGCAACCTGGTGGCATTGGATGGACCAAAACATAACGTCCCAGAGATGTTCTATTGGATTTAGGTCAGGAAAGTGTGGTGGCCAGTCAATGGTATCAATTCCTTCATCCTCTAGGAACTGCCTGCATACTCTCACCACATGAGGCCAGGAATTGTCGTGCACCAGGAGCCACTGTATCAGCATAGGGTCTGACAATGGGTCCAAGGATTTCATCCTGATACCTAATGGCAGCTAAGGTGCCTTTGTCAAGCCTGTAGCGGTCTGTGTGCCCCTCCATGGATATGCCTCCCCAGACAATCATTAACCCACCACCAAACTGCTCATGCTGAATGATGTTACAGGCAGCATAATGTTCTCCATGGCTTCTCCAGACCCTTTCACTTCTGTCACGTGCTCAGGGTGAACCTGCTCTCATCTGTAAAAAGCACAGGGCACCAGTGGTGCATCTGCCAATTCTGGTATTCTATGGCGAATGCCAATCGAGCTGTATGCTGCTGGGCAGTGAGCTCAGGGCCCATTAGAGGACATGGGGCCCTTGGGTCACCCTCATGAAGTCTTTCTGGTTGTTTGGTCAGAGACATTCACACCAGTGGCCTGCTGGAGGTCATTTTGTAGGGCTCTGGCAGTGCTCATCCTGTTCCTCCTTGCCCAAAGGAGCAGATACTAGTCCTGCTGATGGGTTATGGACCTTCTATGGCCCTCTCCAGCTCTCCTAGAGCAACTGCTTGTCTCCTAGAATCTCCTCCATGCCCTTGAAACTGTGCAGGGAGACACAGCAAACCTTCTGGCAATGACACGTATTGATGTGCCATCCTGGAGAAGTTGGACTACCTGTGCAACCTCTGTAGGGTCCAGGTATTGCCTCATGCAACCAGTAGTGACACTGACTGTAGCCAAATGCAAAACTAGTGAAGAAACAGTCAGAAAAGATGAGGAGGGAAAAATGTCAGTGGCCTCCACCTGTTAAACCATTCCTGTTTTGGGGGTAATCTGATTGTTGCCCCTCTAGTGCATCTGTTGTTAATTTCATTAACACCACAGCAGCTGAAACTGATTAACAACCCCCTCTGCTACTTAACTGACCAGATTAATATCCCATAAGTTTCATTGACTTGATGCTATACTCTGATTAAAAAGTGTTCCTTTAATTCTTTTGAGCAGTATATATATATATATATGACAGCAACACTCATCACTCACAACAGTGACAAAACAATTACATTGACAATCATGTTACGTTATTTTCAAAATGTTTCCTTTTCTTTTTCATTGCTTCTTTAACACACTACTTCTCCGCTGCGAAGCGCAGGTATTTTGCTAGTCTATAAATATAATAAACATTGAATTGCATAATCAGTTCAATTTAACAGAGTGAGCTTTAAAAATAATAATATGAAGTGTTCTATAATTATAAAAATACAAATCATAGAAAGTGAAAAGTTTTTTTTCTTGACTTCATCTTTGCCAATTTAAAAACTTTTTTAATTCATTGTTTGGGCGAGTTCATTTTTATCTGAAAAAGATAAATCAACTATGTGTACATATTACCTACAGACCCTTGGAAAGTCTTTCTGGTATATAAAGAACAATAATTGTTAATGAATTACTGCAGTAAAAATTATATATATATATATATATAACTGTATATATATGTACCTGTAAAAACAAGAGACTGGTATGCTTTTTTAAATACTTAACACTAATTTCACAAATCGCTCATATCAAGGCCAATATAGAATAATAATAATTATAGTTATACTCTATTAACATTGATGTTATAAATTATGCTTATAAAGTAGATATACACCTTTAATACTCAGACAGTTCTAATCATGGTGTAGAATAGCATATATATATTTTATATATTTATATATATATATATATTTATATATATTGTGAGACTTGCCCGGACACCACCAGTCGGAGACCACATCTTTATAAAGTTCACACGTTTATTTAACATTAAATAAACACAGTCCCAACACGACACACAATGCTCACAGCAATAATCACCACGATTCCTTCTTTCTCTCAGTCCTTGGCCGCCTGTCTCCTCCAGGGGAGCTTCGTCCTGCTCCCACTCCCGACTCTAGCTCCCCGACTGTTAGGAGGCAGGCCCTTTTATTCCTGCCTGGATGCATTCCAGGTGGCTGGAAACGAACTTCCAGCAGCACTTCCTGGTGTGGCAGAAGTGCTGCCCTTTGCCCCGGAAGCACTCCGGGTGTCCCTGGCAGGTTCCTCCGCCATCTTGTCAAGTGTGGCGGAAGTAAAGGTCTCCCGGGATCTAGGAGGCTTAAAGCGCCCCCTGGCGGTGGCCACGAGTCCCAATGGGTTGGAATGTCTCTCCTCCTCTCCCGTGGTCCTCTCTTGCTCCAGGGCGGTTGTGTCCTCCTGACCCGAAAGCTTTTTATGACTCTATCTGGTCCTTCCAGACATCCCGGCCAGGTAAGAACCCCAGACATCTGTGACACTGCCCTTCTGCCAGCGAAGACTTGTTTGTCGAAGCGGCTTGCCCCACAAGGGCATATTTTGCCCGAGGCGGGCGTAACTTTTCGTCTTCCAGGGTCTGTTTCTATAAAAAAGAAAAGAGACACAGGGGCTGAGACGTTGCCCTGACTCCACTGTTTGGCTTTGTTATTAGAGTACGGCCAACGCTCCCCCCTTTAATCAGCACCTTGGTCACCGAAACCTCGGCACCCGCTCCGTTCCTTTCGTGCTCCCGCCTTTAGGTTAACTACAGGAACCGCCCTTTTGAACATCTCCGCTGACTTCGGGGCTTCCCTCTGCACTCGCAGCGGGTGTCTCATTTCTTTATGTGAGTTCAAGGGCTCACCTCTCCCTTTGTAGGAAGAACCGACTTTCCCCCTTCGATTACTTCCTATTACTTTGGGGCCTTCTGACAGCTTGGGTCTTCCAATGAGAAAGGAAAAGACCCTTTGCCGTCTGAGCCCTTCCAGAAAGATGCAAGACTAATGCTGGCTTCGGCGGTAGGGCACTAGGACCCAAGGCACTTGTCAGCCGGTGTCTTGGCTCCACCCTTTCCCAGCGATCAGCACCTTGCTCCGTTTCTGCTGTCAGAGATGCAGCTACAAAGTCCCCGGTACCACGCGATCCTGGGACGGCTTGCGCCTCCCTTTTCGTTTACGGTAGCGGTTTTACTCACCTCTACCGCCACGATCCTCCGGCCAAAGATTCCAGTGTCGCGCCTCTCTTCCCCTTGACATAAGATCTGACGTGGCGTGACCACCTTCCCCTCCAGCTTCTCTATACAGACATGGAGGTCGTGTTCCACCTGCTGCAACATCTGCCTTAACCGAAGCATACTCACCGATTCCTTTGGTAAAAATACAGTATCAGCCAGTGGAGGACTTACCTTTAAATCGGTCCTACTCACCGGCTGTACACACTGGAGCTTTCTTCCGGTTCCACCGACTCCCCTTGCTCAGGATGGACGCTACCAGTCCCGCTTTAACCAATCACTGACGGAACACGCACACACCGCCCAATCCTCGCCTGTCACAGGGCGGAACTTCCGGTCTTCGGCCATCTTGCCTCTCCCGAGGGAACTGCAACTCTCACTGCCGTCCCTCTGCCTCGGATGCTGGAGACGTGACGGATCCTCCCCTTCCTCTAGTGATGCCGTCCTGGCTTCGCGGACCAGAAATGCACACCCCAACCAGTGACGCGAGTCCAGGCAATCTCCTCCGGACCCGTCAGTGTGTGTTGCTACTGCAGTCCCCCCGGTGACGACAAACGATGGGGAATCCCCTTCTCCTTTGCCTTGGCTGGCATTCCTCAGTCCCCTTGGGTGGAAGACAGCCCTCTGGAGACTCTCCGACGACCACTGGCCAATTTGCGGGACGTCCGCGGTGCGTGTGCGGACCGTCTCCCTGCAGGACGTGTGTGTGGCTGACTGGGGTACCGGGCTGCTCACAAAAAATGTATTTTTGGGGTCCCCTGCCTTGGAACAGGCAGAAGGTCCCTGTTCGGGCGCCATTGTGAGACTTGTCTGGACACCACCAGTCGGAGACCACATCTTTATAAAGTTCACATGTTTATTTAACATTAACATCCCAACACGACACACAATGCTCACAGCAATAATCACCACAATTCCTTCTTTCTCTCAGTCCTTGGCCGCCTGTCTCCTCCAGGGGAGCTTCGTCCTTTGTGTTAAAGAAGTAATGAAAAAGAAAAGGAAACATTTTGAAAATAACATAACATGATTGTCAATGTAATTGTTTTGTCACTGTTATGAGTGTTGCTGTCATATATATACATATATACACACATACATTCACACATATACATATATACGTATATATATATATGTATATATATATATGTATATATATATATATATATATATATATATATATATATATATATATATATATATATATATATATATATATATACACACACATATATATATATATATACCCTTTGGGGTGCGAGCAGCTGTTGCTGGGGGTGCCAGAATCCATCGAGGAAGAAAAATGAAAAACATTATTTGTACAAAATCTTAATTTATCTATCCATTCCTAAATAATTACATGGGCAGGCTATTTCGTATCAGTGCAATACGCTGCTTGTTAAAACGGATGACTCCCGCTCTTACGTGCACTTAGTGCTGCATGGGTATTATGAACTATCAGATCTGTTCAAGTTCTATTTAAATTTTAAATATAAGTAATTTTTATTTAGTTGACAGAAATATCTTTGGTAGGAATGTAAGTTGAATTTAGTTATCACTGCATACATTTTTCTTCACCATAGAAATGTGAAGACTAAATTCAACTTACATTCCTACCAAAGATATTTCTGTCGACTAAATAGAACCTACTTATATCCAAATAGAACTTGAATAGATATATTTTTTCGAATCTGATCGTGCATTTTAGATCGACGTGACGCGCACTACATCGAGCCTGCGTGCTATTGTGCTCTCGCCTGCCTTCCTCAATAAGTCACCGTCGCTTCACTCTTACTTTTTTACCGGTTATTTAATCATGGCTTGTCGCGAAAAAATTTGAAAATGGAAGGAGGATTACACTCAGTATGGCTTTACCAAAACAATTATTGATGGCGAATAAAATATCCATTATTCATAAAGCTTCAATTGGTGATGTGTTTTTCTGCATTAACCTCATATTTTTTCATACTTCTTCTCAAACCAAGGGGGTGCGAAATCTGGATCGTCTCTAACAGGGGGTGCGAGTGTAAAATGAATCGGGAAGCGCTGATATATATGTATATGTGTGTGTATTGTCAGGGATGCCAGGGGCCATGACCCGGCCGGGATGCCATGAGGGACCGGATGTGGGTCTGAGCCCACCCTGGATCACGTGGGAGCTGCCTTCCGGGTTGTTTTAAGGGCCATGGGTCGAGGGCATGAAAGCCCTACCCTGTAGGGGCCCGTGGTCACCGCCAGGAGGCGCCCCAATGCCTTGGGGACCTGTTGCCACAGCACTTCTGCCACACCAGGAAGTGCTGGGGTGAAGACTTTGGATGATACCCGGAGAGCTGCCGGGAGGACAGCCGGCACTTCCGCCACACTGGGGCGTGGCTAGAGGAGGAATGCCGGGAACACCTGGGGCTCATTTGGGTCCTGTATAAAAGGGGCCATCTCCTTTCATTCGAGGCTGGAGTCGGGAGGAGGAAGGACGAAGCAAGAGAGGAGAGTGGAGGCGGCCCGAGAAGAAGGCATTGTGGCCAGGACTGAGATTGTTGGGGTACTGTGCACATTTGACTGGGTCTAAATGTCCATTATTGTACATAATAATTGTAAAATAAACGTGTGGTGGTATTTTAACAACATGTCCGCCTGTCGGTGTCCGGGTCGGCTCCACCTCTGGCGTAGTCGGCAGGATTCTCCGCCTGTTCCAAGGCGGGGACCTGGAAAAAGAAATTTGGTTGTGGACGGCCCGGCGCAGCACGGCGCAGGGGTCCGCTAGAGGGCCGTTATTCCTTGATGCGGGCGGGTGCCGTGCATGGTAGGAGTGCAGCGGGCTCCGACGAGTGCGGCGTTGCTGGAGGCGCCCGCGACAGCATGGCGTCAAGAAAGGCCACGCCGAGGAGGTGTCCTCGGTTTGACGAGTCCGGGGAGGTGAGTTTCCTGCCTAGTGGCAGCCGGCCCGTGGGGGGCGGGCGTGTTTTCTTTCATACAGGCAGGGACTTCCCGGATCCGCGTCTGTGGCGTGCACATGCCGGTCTGCGGGGCTCCGGCAGCACGGTGGCAGCCGCAAGGGCTGCGGAGGAAGAGACGCTGCA